>NC_048291.1:28207195-28343628 GCF_009762535.1 Notolabrus celidotus
GTTAGGGTTAGGGTTAGGGTTTGGATTAGGATTAGGGTTAGGGTTAGGGTTAGGGTTTGGGTTAGGGTTAGGGTTAGGGTTAGGGTTTGGATTAGGGTTAGGGTTAGGGTTAGGGTTTGGATTAGGGTTAGGGTTAGGGTTAGGGTTAGGGTTTGGATTAGGGTTAGGGTTAGGGTTAGGGTTAGGGTTTGGATAAGGGTTAGGGTTAGGGTTAGGGTTAGGGTTTGGATTAGGGTTAGGGTTAGGGTTAGGGTTGGGGTTAGGGTTAGGGTTAGGGTTAGGGTTAGGGTTAGGGTTTGGATAAGGGTTAGGGTTAGGGTTAGGGTTTGGATTAGGGTTAGGGTTAGGGTTGGGGTTGACCAGAAAAACAAAGAGAAAGAGAGCCAAAACAGCATCACCATTCAATCCTGCTCATTGATTGGCTGTTTTGTCCAGGGATATTAAAGGAATAGAAATAACAGCTGATAATTTAGTGTTAATATTAGAGGGATCTATCTTTAACCTGAGTTTGTACATTCATCCTTTCCCCACAGAAGAGGAGAAAGTGTCTGCAAATGTCGTGACAAGTGAGCTCTTAAGATATCCACTGTGTTAAGTTGGCCTTGTCTCACACCTTCAGACTCAGCTGCATCCCCCCACAGAACTCCCTCAGTGCCGCCTTCAAGGACTGATGTCCAAAAGGGCTTTTAAAGTGCATCATGTCCTCCATCCAATACAACCCTGTAAGACCATTCCCTCACAGACAGGCCAAAGGAGCAGGGACCTCTGCAGGGTGATGCATGACACAAATTATTTAAACTGCGAGCAAAGCGATGGTAAATTCCACACTTTAGGTCTTCATCAATTAGCTTGATGCTACTTTATTGTCTAACTCCTTAGTTCAACTGGTGGGTCGGGACCCTAAAGAGGGTCGTAAAGCTAGTCTCAGAGGGTCCAGGTGTGTGCCTGGAAAAAAAATGTCCTGGAAAAACAATCTCCTCTGCAGATTTATTCTGAAGGACATGTTTGCATGCTTGCAGTAGATGGTAGTTTATTTAAGCTGCAGCACACTGAGCACCTGTAATGCACCTCATCAGGTCTGTACGGCTTCATTTCAACCAGAACCAAAAAACACGACCATGTCTCTCAGGTTTTAGCTTCCTTGCAGTGGCTCCCTGTATGTTGATTTTAAGATTTTACTGATTACTTTTAAAGCTGTACCCTACCAGCCGACGCGTGCATTGAGATCCTTGACAGAGGTTTATTGTGCATTCCAAATACATAAATGAAAGGAAAGGGGGACAGGGCGTTCACAGTGAGGGGTCCGACACTCTGGAACCATCTGCCTGAGGAGATCTGGTCTGCAGAGTCAGTGAGCTCTTTTAAATCTCTCCTGAAAACATACTTTTATCACAGAGCCTTCCCTGATTTTATCTGAAGTTTATTTTAACCGTCTTCAGAAATATATTTTAAAATAATTGTATTCCTTTAGAGTTCTTTGAGGGGAGATTTTTGTCTTTTAAAATATGCTTTATTTATTTATCTTGACTTGTGTGTTTTTATGAACCGCCTGTTTTATTTTGCTGCCCATGTAAAGCACTTTGTAACTTGTTTTTTGAAGTGCTCTACAAATAAATTATTATTATTATATTTTAATTTCAACCACTCTTCAACCTACAGAAATACAGCTATCACCTCATGTCTCAAATCACAGTTCTGTCTTTAAATTTCCCATAACAGCTTGTTTTATTAAAGTCAGAAGGAGGATGGAAATTAATATTTGATGATATTCCTCCAAACTAATTTTGCAGCACTAGTTTGAATACCATCTATGCAAATATGTAATCTCATCTGATCTTATGGGTGTTTCACATTTTACTGTGCACGCTCCAGCACTCAGGCGGCCCCACTCTGAAGACATGCATCACTGGATACGAAGGTGTAGGTTGATGGGAGACACAAACTGGAGATGTGTGTCAAATTTAAGGCTGTGCTCGTCAGTTTCCTGATAGTGACTCCCAGCTCACTCTCACAGTCTGTTTAGTCACTTTATTTATAAAGATGTGGCTTCAAATGTGCTGCTAATATGCACGTGAGTGTGTGATTAATCTTGTAACAGATGCAGATTTGAAAAATGAAATATGGTCCAGAAATAGACGTTTAATTTTGAACCATTATTGAAAGTCTTCATTCAGATTTTAATATCATTTAAACAGCTAAATGCTTACTGAGCTTTATGAAACAGCAAGTATAATAATCATTCAGGATGTGGTCTCTTTATTTTTTGCTCTACAGACACATGTGCACAAATTGATCCACCCCACCCACCTTCCTGCAGGTTGACACGATGCAATACTTGGATTTAGTTTATCTGCAGGGTTAAAGTCCTGTGTTTGGTTCAATCAATCCATCCCAGCTGTCTTTGTACACATTGCATCATTCTCAGTGTCCAACAGTGTCACCTGATTCCCTCAGCAGAAGTTGCGGCCTATGATAAATGTAGAAGTCCATATCTTTAAGCTCTCAGAGATCACCTGTAAAGCTCTATTGCTGTGTTTGAAATGCTCACCGTCAAACATAAACCGGTGCTGCCTGATTTTTGGACTCATAGCTGGTTATATAAGAAGAGTAAAGGGAACATCTGAATAAACGCCCCGAAGTTGGGAATATATACAGCCACTGGTAAACACAGAGACTGACTCTGAGTCTCTGAAAATGAAGCGTTCGTCTCCAAAAAGAGAGATCTCACATTTGGAGAAGGAATAAAACAAACTCTTTAAGTCTGAGTGCTGGCATTGAAAGCAAGCACAGTTGCTAAGTTGTGACTCATCTTTAGAGTTTTGCTTTCAAAGGGATTTTGGAGGATCATCATCTGAGATTGTTGGATGAATTTCATGTCATGAAGTTTTTTATTCCCAGATGCATTTAAGTTATTAAATTCTATGACTTCCTGAGTCATTCGATCGGTGGATACGATGCGTCACGGAGAGAGGAGCCGAGGAGCCGAGGAGCCGATTTATCCACCTGCTTCTCATGGTATAGTAAAAGCAGAGGGATGGATATGTAAGATGGGATGACAGTGATGGGGGGACAGGGGCGAGTGATTGTTGCTGTGAGTGTGAAGCGTGATACCATCGCTGACAGCAAATAAAAACAGGCTTAATGGCTCCCTATTAGCAGGGGAAACTAGAAACAAGACATACTGTACGAAGAACTGACGCACCAGTGGCATCCATCTCATGCATATTTTGAGGCCTCGTTTTAGGAAACTGACAACTACAGTCCCAACTGGTCCATGCTGCACACACACACACGCACACACACACACATCATGGCAGTCAGCTGGCTGTGAATGACCTAGATGAGATTGATTTAGCTGCAGGACAGATAACAGAGTGTGCAGTCACTCTGCTCTCATTAACGCAGGGTTGACGGTAGATCGAGCCACCTGCTCAGACCTCAACTTCTCAGGTCTTCCTTTTTCACCATAACACCTTTAACATGGAGGCACACATCCCCACATGTTACATAACTGTCTGCCTTGTTAGCTAGCAGACTGTTAAATAATAAAAATGGCTTAATTTGCAGCGGTGACGGGCGTCAGGAGACTCTGGGGGTGACGTAAACACCCTGCGAGTACCTGAGTGGGCCGGCGTGTACGTATAGGCTCTGAGACGGGGTCCCATTGTTTCACACATAAGCTGCTGATCTTTTTCAATTTCATCAGTTCACAGGGTCTGATGCAACTAATCCCCCGGGCTATTGAACTAGGGCAAGTGTCTCTGCCGGCGGTACAGCTCGTATGTTCAGTAAGAAGAAGCTGACAGAATATCTGTCACTCATTTTATTATCACTGAAACCACATCTGATCATTCTTTAAATCTCTGACTCCCTTCCTTCCTTTAAAATCATTCTTCTTGTTTGATTAACAAAGTGATGATCACTGCCAGGATGTCAACATCATGAAACCACATTAATGACTCTTTTTACTGCCACATGCACACGGTGGACATTTTCCACTGACGTCACACTCAGCTCAAAACACTGAGATAAAGTTTCTCTGTTGTTTTTTCAGGTTTTGGGTTGTAAACATTTAGTTTGGGCAACAAGCTGCTAGCATGTTAGCATGTCATTACTCTCCAACTTAGAGGTCCTCAAACTTTCAGCATGTTACCCCGCCAAAATAAGAGACCTATGACTTTGCTGTCCAAAAATAATTTGACAAAAAAGAGAGAAAAAGCCAAAATTAGAAAAACATAGACGCTTCATTAATCCTGCACAATCACCTCAGGGGTCATGTGGCAACAAATGATTTTATTTCAAATTGAAATTTTTTTTTGTTTATATTTTCTCAATAATTGATCAAATATGCAAATTCAAATATCATTATTATTATTTTAATTTTAAAAAAGCATCTAATGACTCATCAGGTGATTGGAACCACTGCTCTAACTACACTTACTACATTTTATTTTATCATAAATTCATTTAAAAAAAATCCATAGTCCAAAAGATAAGAGTAAAAATTAAATACAATAAAAAAAATAATGTATATAAAATAAATGCATTAAAATAAAATAAATAAATAAAATAAATGAATTAAGAAAAATTGGAATAATAGAATAATGATGAAAAATCAAATAAATACACTTAATTCTAAAGAAAAATAAATAAATAAAATAGAAAAAAATAAAAAATAAAATGAAATAGATACATTTCATTATAATGAAAAAATCACAATAATAAAGATGAATAATAATAATAATAAATACATTGAAAAATAATATGAATGTTTATCACAAATCAGTCCATCAGAAAGAGATAAAGCAACAGGTGCCATCCTCATCTGTGATCCACCAGTCATACTCTCCAGATGTCCTTCATGTTATTCCTCCTCTGTGTGACTGTGGGGGTCTGCGGCCTTAACAAGCACACTGTGATGATCTTTGCACCCAAAAGCCGGACCCTCAGCAGACCTGCATGGCCGCTGTGCTCCTCATCCTGTGGTAATCTTCCCTCTGCAACATGTTAACGTGTTAAAGGCAGAACAGAAGCTGTAAATAACCACATTTATAAAGTTAGGCCAACATTTCAGCACAGCATCAGGAACTTGAGCACCTGATGTGGTTTCACTTGTGTTTGACGCCATGAAGAGAAAGCAATAAAGATAGAGTGAGTAAGAGAAGGTGACCAGGGGTTTGTGCATCACGATGTCAGGAAGTAGAGCCGGTGTGAGCGTGCTCGCTCTCTCTCTCTGCTCGTTCACGTCTCTGTATCCTGCTTTACCTCCACGTCCTCTGTCCTCCTCTCTGAGCACATTTCCTCTTCAATCCCATGGTCCTTTCTTCTCATCTTGTTCCTCCACAAAGGGAGGGAGTCGTTATATAAACCTGTTGTTATCGTCATCCTGTGACTACAGTACCGAACACACTCTGAGTCTGACGCACCAATACGGTTACACAAAGCATATACTCACTCAGTAGCCGAGCTGCTTCTCTGTGATGACATTTGGCTGCTTCTTTTCTTCATGAACGCTTCCATCTTGGCACAGTCTGGTGGAAGCGGTGGGAGATTTATGCACAGTCTTTCTCCAAAACCAAAGCACAACTATGACATTTTCAAGCTACAAGTGTTAAACAATTCTTAATACATTTTGTCTACTTACTCCCACACGCTGCACACTCTTTGTGGCCTTTAGCAGCCAGTCTTTGGGTGAAAACTGTAAGTTCTGCACGCTCACACACGCTCACACATGCTCACACACGCTCACACACGCTCACACACACACAGGTATGTTCGGCCAAAGATATGTATGCAGCAAACCCACACTTGGAGACACAACTATCTCCCTTATGTAACTTTTGTCTGTAATAACTTAACCAGTTCCTCTTTGCACTCTCAAACTCTAACCTCCTCTTTTCTTTTTCTGTCTCTCTTTCTCTCCCCCCTTCTCTCTCGATCTCCCGCTCATTTTAAGAGTTGTTAAATACAGCTCAAACATCATTGATTCGAAACCACCAAGTGCTCATTCTTCTGCTTTCACACTGCATTTGCATATTTACACTTGTCTCCTTCTTCCTCTATCATTTTGGCCACGTGCAGCAGTGTGTGTGTGTGTGTGTGAGTGTGTGTTTCTGTGTGTGTGTGACTGTGTTTATGGTGCATGACTGTAGGCATGTTTGAGGCTGTGGGACTGTCTGCATGTTTCTCTCTGACACCTCCGGCAGCACAGGGGTGGATGGTGTGTGTTCTGTTTAGCACTGATGTGTGTGTAATCATGTTAAAGGATGCATTGAAATTGACTCTGCATTTACATAAGGCCAGAGGAAGTGCATTATGTATATTTGTGCTTTACACATTTTAATTTTTGGATCTAAAATTAAAACAATGGATGCGGCTGCATGCTGCCCGTTTAAGGCAATAAAATAACCCTCCATTGAAAATGATCCTCCTGCCCTCCGTCCTGCAAGGACTTCTTCATCCCTGCAGAGCGCTGCAAGGGCTCTGTCTTCTTTGTCCACATGAGACTCATTCTCTGTGACTTTAACATGTTACAGAATGCATCAGACTTGTTGTGTGAATCAGGCCTGGAAGAAATGTAAACTCTCTGGGTCTCATGCAGGACTTCACTCAGAAATCACTCCACAGCACAACCCTGAAATATTCAATAACTCAGCCCCTGAGATAGATTTGACCAACAAATATGAAAATAGGTTATCATCATGGTGAAAACCCCACAGGAAGTCTGCTATTGGATTTTCAAAATAATGCCCTTTAAAAGTGGAGAGAGATGATGGTTGATCATGCGCATATTTTCTTGCCCCTTTATTAAGCCTTACTGGAAGGAAGTTGCAACAATCATCTCGAGGTTTCACCATTAGTACAACATTCATCTCACTTTACCTCAGACATATCCCAGACAGACTGAGTAAATACGATGCCTACCTCCTAAAGATTTTGCTGGCATCCACTAAAAAGGTCATTACAAAACTTTGGCTTCAGAGGAAGTGCCCTACTGCTGTACTTATTTAGCCAGGGAAAAGAACTCATCATAAACATGTGTGGCCAAGTGTGCATTTTGTGTTTTATCTCCTCTAAATGTATGCTTTCTTGTCCAGACCCAAGCCATGACCTCATGCTTTTGTGTTCTTGTGTGTGTGTAAGTATATGTGCAAGTGTGTACGTATGTATGTAAAAAACTCAGAAAATAAAAAGTTAGACAACAAGAATAATAATGTCCTTTAAAGCCAAATCTGGGTCCATATTTAGAAAAACTCTTAGGGACTTAGTTTGACCCCCCATTAAGATTAGATTAGATTCAATTTATTGTCATTGAGCATGTAACAGGTACAAACAAGCAATGAAATATAGATAGCATCTAACCAGAAGAGTTAGTCAGCATGTTAAAGACACACTGAAGTTTGTAAGGTATTAACAGTAATCATTTTCTTTTGCTTTCTTGACTTGTCTTGAAAATCTCAATCTTTAATTTTTGGACCACAAAATTTAGGATCAAACTTCGGATCGCACACGGTGCTCAAACTTCACAGTCACAGTGCCACCTACTGGCGACAGACGGTTACTGCTTCTGAATTGTAACTATTTCTACGAGGCCGACCATCTCACCCTAAAAACTGGTTTGGACCACGCTTATATCTTTGCCGTACGACCTCAAAGGACTGCACACGGTTCACCATGAGACAGGAAGTTGGTCATTGAAGTTCTAACTGTACTCCTAACGTCCCAAAGCTTAAACCAGCGGGGGGTTGGTGCGTCACAACATTTCAATCATTCACTCTTCCAGCATGTTCAGCTGCATGCTGATGCTCCCCGTGTGAGAACATCATATACAGTACATTTGGGTCACGGTGATAGCATCAATGTTTTCGGTGCACATATGCAGCGACAGCATCTCAACGTGCAGAAAGGTGCGAGGGTTCATCACTGCTTCAGATCAGGGTTTTTATTAACTGTGGTTCCTGAAAACATCCCAGCTCAGATTGGTCTGACGAGGGTGATAGCTGCCAATCTAATGAGGTCAAGGAAACGGACACAGATCTTACATACAAACAGGTCAGCTCTGGATCTGTGAGCAACATTGATTTATTCCTCTGAGTGCAGAGGGAGGAGAGGGTTTGTACTTTTTATCTTCAGCCACTTGAACACAGAGAAAGTGATTTTAAATGAATGCATCAGAGTGTTTCGTTCCTTCCAGGTGTCGCCTCATTAAAAAGAAAACTTTCTGCACAAATTGAATTTTTTAATTTCGACACTTAAACGTTGAAAAACGAACCAAACCTACCTGGATTGATTCACCAGAATTAAGTGAGGCACATTTGGCAAGTTGTTTGATTCATGAGTCATCATGAGACCTTTGCTTGCATAACTGTAGTCTGTATGAGGGCAGAATCAGGCTGCAGGAGCTCAGGTTGGACGTTTTCCTGCACACTGTACGATCTGTTTATCGTGTTTAGATTCTAAATAATGTCACAGCAGGCGCCAGATGTGAAGGAGATATGCCAGTGTAGTTCTGTGGTTAGGATCTCTTTTAAAGGGACATGTTTGGCTTCAATCTGTAAATTCTTAAAGCTACCTGTTCCACTTGTTGCCTAGATACAATCCACTAAATTTCAAAACTTACAAATGTGTGTTAAAAAAAAACACGCCACAAACTGGACGGATGAACATGCAGGCGTTAAAATAAAGAAAACATCTTGCCAAACAAAATGAAAGTGGTGATTTGACAAGCTCAAAAAAAGCAAAATACAGCCATGGAATAAAATATTTGTGAAGCTGGTTGTGAACTTGTCCCAGCTCACCTGTGTTGGCACACCAGGTAAAGCTAGAAGCACAAAGAGGAGCGATTAGCTGGAGGCCAGCTCACACTTTTTGTTGTGTTTTTCTGCAGATTTCTCCCTTTTCTCCCACACCGGAGCAACCAATTCCCCTCACACCGTGCTGCTTGTTGCTGCTAACTCCCACAGTTGGCCTGGGGAGGGTGTAAACAACATTTCTATTCTGACGCACATGGACTCTTTCCAGCTGCTACCGCTCACCTGTTGGAGAGGAGCTGCTGCAGGAGAGAGGAACGTGCACAGAGGTTCAGATTAACAGCCTCAGAATAAACTGCTCCGAGCTCGGGTATCAGAGGAAACCTGTGCAGTGACCAGAAGATGACCCTCACCTGCTTCCTGATCAGGATCAATCAAGGGATCCATAACGAGGCTGTTCATGATTTAGAATCCAGACATTAACAAACCCAATGAGATATTCTGTCTATGCAAAGATCCCAGAAAAGATGACATCTTTACAATCAATCAATCTTTATTTATAAAGCACCAAATCCCAACAAATGTTCTCCTCAGACTCTTTCCAAACAGAGCAGGTCTAGACCGTACTCTATGTTCTATTATTAACAAAGACCCAACATCAAGACCGGATCAGATCCAGTCCCCTCTTCCAGACAGGACTCAGTCTGATCTCATCTTAATCCACCATGAGCAGAGCACTTTGCAGCATTTAGCAAGTTACAGTGGCAAGGACAAACTTCCTTTAACAGGCAGAAACCTCCAGCAGGACCAGACTCATGTTAGACACACATCTGCTGAGACTGTGTTGGAGAGAGGGATAGAGGGAGATGAAGAGAGAGAGAGAGAGATGATAGTGGGGAGACGGATAGTAGTAGTTGTAGAAGGAACCTACGGGACAAGGGAGCTCAGGGACTCCAGAAGGGTCTATGGTTAGTAACTTTAATGGGACAGGAAGAGTTAAAGTAAGAGACAGGCAGAGAGAGGGAAAGACAGGACCCCAGTGTGTCAGTCTAAGCCTATAGCAGCATAACTAAGAGCCGGTCCAGCAGAAAGGAAAAACTTCCTTTAGAGGCAGAAACCTCCAGCAGGACCAGACTCATGTCAGACACACATCTGCTGAGACTTCTATTTTAAAATGCCAAGATGTAGATAAACCTGAACAATGCAAAGTAGCAGGGCTCAGTGACCTTTGCCTTCATTGATAGGACAGCTGAAGAGAGACAGGAAGTGTGGGGAGCAGAGAGCGGGGGACGACATAGCATATGTTGATGATTTGGTTTGTGGTAAACGTCTCACAGGTGAAACATGAAGCTCGTATACGACAATAAACGAGTCTGTTATTTATTGTGACGGCATGAACACAATCAATCCCTGCTTCTCTGAAGAAATGCTTGATCCTGTAGAGAGCAATAAGGAAGAGAGAGAGAGAGAGAGAGAGAGAGAGAGAGAGAGAGAGAGAGAGAGGGAAGAAAAATAGTGAGGGACTTTCTGCTGGTGATCTCCATCTCTCATCTAGCAAAACACACCCACACATCACCTTTATCATGACCTCCCTCTCTTCTTCTTCTCTCTCTCTCTCTCTCTCTCTCTCTCTCTCTCCCACTCTTACACATCTCACTAAGATTCATCTGAATAACCAAACACTGCTCTCTTGTGGCAGTAAGTTGTTGCATCAGACTGCCTCTCATCCTTTCTTACATCCTGTTGCTGTTTTGACTCTTTCCCTTTCTTTTAAATGCCTCTGTTGTTTTCTGTCCCTTAGTGTCTCTCCTCTCTTCCATCAAACTCTCTCATCTTATCCACAGAACATGCAGCTCAAGCACTTTATAACAAGATCCACTCTCTCTCTCTCTCTCCCTCAGTGCAACTGGTGTTGGGTCGACCCTCATGTCGTAACTCTGGTCTATCACTAGAGGGAGACAGAGAGCTGTGTTTGATGCATTGATGATGCTGTACAGTAAAACAACTCATCAGCTGAACACTAACTGTACAACAAAGAGGTGAGCTCATCAGTCACTCTGGGCCCTCAGGTTTGTAAGCATACTTAGAAATAGAATAAATTATTACAATAATATCAGAAAAGTTAAATAAAATAATTACCAGAAATTAACAAAATAAATGTAAATAAATATCAGAAAAATAAAATAAATCATTACAATAAATTAATACAATAAAATAAGATAAATACCAGAAAAATAAAATAAAATAATCAAAATAAATTAATAAAATAAAATTAGATAAATTTAATAAAAATAAAGTAATTACAAAAATATATTAAAATAAATCAGATAAATATCATAAAAATAAAATAAAATCACTACAATGAATTAATAGAATAAAACCATATAGATACAAGAAAAATAGAATAAATAATTAAAATAAATTAATAAAACAAAATTAGATAAATATCATAAAAACAGATTCATTACAATAAATTAATAAAAATAAATTAATAAATTAATAAAAATATAATAATAATAATAATAATAATACCTAAGTTTTATATAGCGCTTTTAAATAACTCAAAGACGCTTTACAAATAAATAAATAAATACAAATAAAGACATACAAGACAAGCAGACGACAAGGGAAGAGGTGGAAAAATTAACGTGTGGGGAATGCCTGTTAGAAAAGTTAAGTTTTTAACTGTTTCTTAAATGAAAGAAGTGAGTCAGAAGCACGGATGTGTGGGGGGAGAGAGTTCCAGAGGGTGGAGGGGATAAATACAGGATGATTTGTGACCCAAGAGCCAGATGATGATTTCATGTGACTCAAAGAAACCCTTGTGTTAGTGCACCAAACACAATAAAATAGCCAGAAATTCAGAGCTCTATTCTGTTACTCGGTATAAACCTACTTAAAAAAAAATGAAACCTTTAAAACAAAAAAAGAAACTCAGATAAAAAGTCCCAATCAGAGAGCTTTGGGTTCTTTTGAACCCTTTAGATCAGACTGCTGGCAGTAAGGGTGGAAGTCAGCAGACTGTTAAACTGTGAAGAACAGTATCAGTCATGAGTTCCCTTGAGGCCTTGAAATGTTAAATCACAGTAAAGTGACTGAGGTAGTTTGGAATAAAAAGTACCTATTGTTTCATAGTTACACACCTCTCCATGTTATTTGTTAAGATATATATTTTGAGGACAGCAGCAGAGAAACCTGTCTGTAACACAGAAGCTTCACCCAAACGATGGGAAACCATCTCCAATGAACACATCCCAGTTCCCTGGAGTTATCAGAGACAGTCACTGGTTTCCACGGCAAAGCCTCCACTGCTGTGAATGATGGGTGGAGGCCCCACTCCCACTGGAGCTGTGTGCTTTGAGGAAATACAAAGCCACTTGTTAAGCCATTCAAGACAGGGCTTGTTGTGCAAGCTGTAATCATAATAATTAATGTTACAGCCAGGTAACTATCCTGGAGTAGTGGCATAAAGGAATCTCAATGCCTCAAATCAGCCAGAAAGTTAAAACACTGCAGTGTCTGCCAAGTTCATCAAAATGAAACTGAAACCTAACAGACGACAAACAGGGATGCACCTGAATCACCTCTACACCTTCTCTGTAAGCGGTTGTAAGTCAAATGTTCCTATGAATATGAAAGGAGTAGTTTATTATAAATCAAATCACATGAAATATAGTAAATCATGTGATTTGATCCATGAAGTAACTTGTAGTCATGATGTGATCACATGATGACTACAAACTCTGCATGCATGGTTACCACTCCTGCAGGTCTGAGTTCTGATAGATTTAGGAAACATAAAGAGGTGTTACTTTGTGACATAATCTGCACTTTTAAAGCAGAATGCACGCTGAATTTTCTGGTTCTGGGTTTCCTTTGTGATACATGCTGTAGTCTGAGTTGTATATATCAGTGAGCTTTGACTACATGCAGAAAAATAGGGATGGTTTCTTGACTGTAGTGGAGGCTGTAAGAAGGGTGAAACTGCAGAACCGTCTCTGGATGATCCCCAAAACAAAATCCATGAATACAAATCTGCATAAAATCTGTAAACAATGGCAACTCAGGGAAAAGTAAAGTTAAAAAAAAGTTGGATGTTGCTCCCAGAGAGTGTGATATCAGACGAAAGCTCACGAGTCCTGAGATCGTCTTTGGACGGAGCCGGACAGATTTTCAGAATAGATGAACAAAACATTAAAACAACAGCTTCAGTGTCTACAGTGTCTACAGTGTCACTGCTGCAAGACTGTTAACCAGGTCCAGCAAAACAACCCACAGAGTACAGTTTAAGATCCTCATATTAACATATACAGCTATCCATCATCCAGCACCCTCATATATCTCAGACCTGCTCCATCCCCAGTAGACCCCTCAGATCCTCAGACCAGAGTCTGCTTGCTGTGCCTCATGTGAGGCTGAAAACTAAAGGTGACCGTGCCTCTGAGCTCGTGGCTCAGACTCTGTGGAACAATCTTCTGCCCCAAGTGAGCTGTGCTGATTCCACTGAAGCTTTTAAAAAGCATCTTAAGACACATTTGTTTGGCTTTTGATCATCTTCTGTGATTTATTGTTATGTTGTCTGCTTTCATTATTGTCTTATTTAATGCACATTGTATTGATGGCTGCAAGGTGGTGCAGTGGTAGAAGGTTCCTGGTTCGAATCCCCGGCCTTTCTGTGTGGAGTTTGCATGTTCTCTCCGTGCATGCAGGGGTTCTCTCTTCCTCCCACAGTCCAAACACATGCTCACCAGGTTGATTGATCACCCTAAATTGCCCGTAGGTGTGAGTGTGTGTGTGAATGGTTGTCTGTCTCTCTGTGTTAGCCCTGTGATTGGTTGTCAACCTGTCCAGGGTGTACCCTGCCTTCCGCCCGAAGCCAGCTGGGATAGGCTCCAGCCCCCCGTGTTCAAGCAGTCCAGATAATGAATGGATGGACGTATTGTCTATATTGATTCTCTGTGAAGCACTTTGTGACTACGCTCTGTGAAAGGTGCTATATTGAATAAAGTTTACTTCCTTACTTCCCCAGAAATGTTGCACTCATGCTCTAGAAGTCTAAAAGTCCCATTAAAATCTTCACTACTTAGAAAACGTCACCAAGTTTCTCCAAATGTTTTATAACAGCTTCTGAAGAACAACCGTGTTTCCCTTGGACGTATTATCTACCACTGAAACCAGAAACAGCCTTTAAATTTAACCTGAGGGTTTCTGTTTATGTACGTTTATGTGTTTCTGTCGGCTTACTGTAAACGCTTTTTATACATCCTCTTCTTGTGAAATGCTAAATTATTTAAGAGAAGTACCATTTCCCTGTTTTTATGGTTTCAAGCACCCAAACAAAGCCCAACATGTGTTCCAGCATGGGCAGCTGAGACGTTACCTCCTGCATGCAGTCATTGTGTTAGTTACAAGAAAAGCTCATTCTGTATTTAGTGACTTCAGAAGAGGCTGACATCACTTTCATTTCATGATTTCACTTCTTTGAAAGTGAAGAAGTTTTCAATCTTTCCAGAGCATCACGCTGACTTTTAGGTGCTTTGTTTTTAGAACAGGAGTAAAGGCCAGCATGACGAGTCCCTGAGTGGGCGCCAGACTTCACACTGATATCAAAATAGAGCAGAGTCACTTAAACCGAAACGATGAGGGGCGAAGTGACTATCTGCTGTTTCAAACCAAACAGGGAAATCCACATTTTAATAAATGTTGAAGCACTCAGGTGATTACATTTGACCTCTTATAAACCCGGTTTGACAAATTTGCTCACTAGCCACTTAGAATTTTCACTAGCCACAATTTTCTTGTCGGGAAATGACATTTTATTTTGTAAAAGCGGATGATAGCATGCTAACATCTCCTTGACCTAGATATACAGCACTTTTAAATGTACACACCCATGCATTACTTCCTCTTTAGACACGTGACTCCTTTAAGTCACCCTGCACAGGGACGTGTGTGTCACCCAACGTAAAGAAAAGATGTACGACCAAGCTGAAGATACGTCTGAAGACTGAGTCAGTGTGAAAGAAGGACAACCGCAAGACCATGGCTGTGGTTGGCATGTGTGTGTGTGTGTGTGTGTGTCTGAGTGTGTGTGGGTGTTTCTGTATGTATTAGTGTGTGTTTATTGTAGGTTAACATTTGACTGACTCTGAGTTTACTGGAAAAAGAAGAATGTGTTTGTGTGTTTTTCCAGTAAGTCGATCATTTGAGATGATAAGGAGGCGGAGCCAGTGTGCCAAAGATGTGACAGATGATAGTGTGCAGAGATAACGACAGCAGCAGCAGCAGCAGCAGCAGCAGCAGCAGCAGCAGCAGCAGCAGCAGCAGCAGCAGCATCCCTCGAAGTACTGTCAGTGATTATTGCGTGTGGTCACATCCAATGAGTCTTTCTGTCATGAGTAGCTTTAGTATAATGTTCATATTTTCTATTGTAGTTGTGATTTCTGGTTTTATTTTGTAGTTCCATGTATTCTACTTCCTGTCCATCATTAGTTAGTCTTGTATTTCATCCTCAGAGTGTTTCCTGTTTTTATCTTGTATTTCACACTCTCTGTGAGACCCTCTATCTCCTCTCTCCAACACGGCCTCAATAGTGTGTCTAACATGAGTGTGGTCCTGCTGGAGGTTTCTGCCTGTTAAAGGAAGTTTGTCCTTGCAACTGTATCCTGCTAAATGCTCTCTGCCTGTCTCTTACTTTAACTCTTCCTGTCCCATTAAAGTTACTAACCATAGACCTTTCTGGAGTCCCTGAGCTCCCTTGTCTCGTAGGTTCCTCTGGATCTCTGCTGCTGTGGACATGGTCCAGACTCCAGCTGCTACAACTACTACTATCCGTCTCCCCACTATCATCTCTCTCTCTCTCTTCATCTCCCTCTATCCCTCTCTCCAACACGGTCTCAGCAGATGTGTGTCTAACATGAGTCTGGTCCTGCTTGAGGTATCTGCCTGTCCTTGCCGTTCTTAGTTATGCTGCTATAGGCTTAGACTGATACACTGGGATCCTGTCTTTCCCTCTCTCTCCTCTCTCTGCCTGTATCTCACTTTAACTCTTCCTGTCCCATTAAAGTTACTAACCATAGACCTTTCTGGAGTCCCTGAGCTCCCTTGTTTCGTAGGTTCCTCTGGATCTCTGCTGCTGTGGACGTGGTCCAGACTCCAGCTGCTACAACTACTCCTATCCGTCTCCCCACTATCATCTCTCTCTCTCTCTCTTCATCTCCCTCTATCCCTCTCTCCAACACGGTCTCAGCAGATGTGTGTCTAACATGAGTCTGGTCCTGCTGGAGGTTTCTGCCTGTTAAAGGAAGTTTGTCCTTGCCACTGTAACTTGCTAAATGCTGCAAAGTGCTCTGCTCATGGTGGATTAAGATGAGATCAGACTGAGTCCTGTCTGGAAGATGGGACTGGATCTGATCCCGGTCTTGATGTTGGGTCTTTGTTAATAATAGAACATAGAGTACGGTGTAGACCGGCTCTTTTTGGAAAGAGTCTGAGGAGAACGTTTGTTGGGATTTGGTGCTTTATAAATAAAGATTAATTGATTCTGATGTAAAGCAACATTAAAACGACCCTGAGTGTAGAAATGTTTATTCTCAGGCCGTCTGAGACACACATGACGTCTCCTTGACATTAATCAGTCATGTCTTTTGGTTTCTCTTCTTCAGACGTTATCCTGCCAAAGATAAATCAAAGAGGTCAACAGATGTCGTGCAGGAATCAGAATATCTGCAATCACACTCTGTCTTAGATAAATGAGATGATACTCTGATCTTATTGCGATGCATTCAAGACACAATAAGTCACTGCACTTGAGACCAAAGCTGGTTTGTGAAATGCAGAACTTCTTCACTCCTGCAGCATCCATGAGCTCCTCTGATGCTCCCTGTCTCCTAGTCTGGAAGTTATTCCTCTGACTTGTGTTCATGTTCTTTCAATGGGAAAGCTACCTGACTTTTTTAAGGGTTGAATACTAATGAATGTTAAATATTTCTTTAGCTACCTGGTGTGTTTCTAAGGCCTGGATGTGATGTCCTCAGCTCTCTCTGCTGTAGTAACTGTGGCGTGTTATCAGGTTGATGAGTTAAAGCTGACCATCAGCAGTTACTGTGTAATTATAATAGAAAGCAACAGATGTGACATCTCAGTCAGTGGACAGTCATCAAAAAAGCTGAATGAACTCCTCTTTATTACAAAACAGTTTCAACATCTTATGCAATGAGACTTTATATGGTACACATTTCACCGTATAAGATGTGTCACAGAGAAACTTAAGTGCAAACGCAGCAACTTCAGGAAAACAAGCCGAAGAGAGAAGTTGTGGTAAAACTGTTCCAAGAACGTTTACGTTTCTCAGCAGTTACATAATCAGGAACAGAGAAAAGAGAAACAAACGGTTCAAAAACAAAAACTTTTTAAAGCTTTTCTTTCAACCAGAGAGGAGTCAGTGTGTTATTGATGTTCACTACTTATATTAGATACAGTAGAAGAAGAGTAGATAATAAAGGCCCACCAAATCAGACGCTTTTCATAATCAGGGCCCTTAACCTTTCCATCAGTCCCCTTTTTTGGGGGCTGTTTTGAAGCCAATTGGCGGCGGCAGCCATATTGGAAATGTTGAACTCAACCTAACTGCTGTTGAGCGAGTGTGACGTAAAGAGGCGGGCTTTGAGCCTCCTAGCCAACAGCTAGAGTGCTCCCGCCTGTCAATCAAGTCAGCTGTGCCTCTCATTGGAAGACTTGTAATCTCAATATCTTCAAAATCACAGCGTTATGAAAAAATTCACCCCTGATCGAGACATGAGCTATCCAGACTACACTCATCTTTTGTACCAGGCTGTAAACATGTTTATTCAAACAGAAGAAGAGTCTTTTAAACACCACCAGGAGAGGTATGACAGGAGGAACACACCTCACTCATATTCTGATCTCTCTTTGCATGTTAAAAAAAAAGTGCTGAGAATCAAAATGCAACAAAGACCCAACATCAAGACCGGATCAGATCCAGTCCCCTCTTCCAGACAGGACTCAGTCTGATCTCATCTTAATCCACCATGAGCAGAGCACTTTGCAGCATTTAGCAAGTTACAGTGGCAAGGACAAAGTTCCTTTAAAAGGCAGAAACCTCCAGCAGGACCAGACTCATGTTAGCTCATGGATGCTGCAGGAGTGAAGAAGTTGTGCATTTCACAAACCAGCTTTGGTCTCAAGTGCAGTGACTTATTGTGTCTTGAATGCATCGCAATAAGATCAGAGTATCATCTCATTTATCTAAGACAGAGTGTGATTGCAGATATTCTGATTCCTGCACGACATCTGTTGACCTCTTTGATTTATCTTTAGCGGGATAACGTCTTAAGAAGAGAAAACAAAAGACATGACTGATTAATGTCAAGGAGACGTCCTGTGTGTCTCAGACGGCCTGAGAATAAACATTTCTGCACTCAGGGTCGTTTTAATATTGCTTTGCGTCAGTATCAATCAATCTTTATTTATAAAGCACCAAATCCCAACAAAATGTTCTCCTCAGACTCTTTCCAAACAGAGCAGGTCTAGACCGTACTCTATGTTCTATTATTAACAAAGACCCAACATCAAGACCGGATCAGATCCAGTCCCATCTTCCAGACAGTACTCAGTCTGATCTCATCTTAATCCACCATGAGCAGAGCACTTTGCAGCATTTAGCAAGTTACAGCAGCAAGGACAAACTTCCTTTAACAGGCAGAAACCTCCAGCAGGACCAGACTCATGTTAGACACACATCTGCTGAGTTACGTCCTGTGAGCCTCTAAATCAAGGACGGTCTGTGAGCTCCTGTGTTTGTGTTCAGCATGTTTATCAGCACGAGACAGACTGTTTAGAACACACATGACGCCACACTGACGCCAAGCGACGATAAAACGACCCTGAGTGTAGAGATGTTTATTCTGAGGCCGTCTGAGACACACATGACGTCTGCGATGTTCCCAAGTGGAGTCAGACCTTTCCCTCGACGTTGTTATTCAATCATGTGTTTTGGTTTCTCTTCTTCAGACGTTATCTCTCTACTGATAAATCATAAGGGGCAAAAGGTGTGCAGGAATCTGTGCAGCCAGCAGACGATGGAATCAGAATATCTACAATCAATCTGTTGTTGATAAATGAGAGGATACTCTCTGACTGTATTGTGATGCATTCAAAGGACAAGTTATGGAAGATAACACCACAGTTGGTCAGTGGCGGTTCTGGGGAGGGGCCAACAGGGGCCAGTGCCCCTGCAAAACTGAACCTGGACCCCCCTGTGCCCCCCAAACAGCTGCTGTCAGTCTGCATGTTGATCTAGAGCACAGTAGTATATATGTCTAGTATAAAGGGGTTCACTGATGTTTTGCCAGTTTGTTCTCAGCCGGTCCTCGCCCTTCTCAGTCTCTTTTGTCAGGGTTGAATGTGTCCCTCTGACAACACCCTTGGCCCCAGCCTGGCCCCCCAAGCAAAACTGGTCTAGCACCGCCACTGCAGTTGGTTTGTGAAATGCACAAGAGTCTAGGAGGAAGATATTCACTCATAAAGATCCACTGCTGCGCTCAGGACTTGCAGGTGCCCTCATTCTTCTCTCGCCCTCGCCCCTCATGCAGCCAGAGCACGCCACTGCTTTGATCCGAGCATTTTTATGCCTTCACCAAGGAGATGAGCAGTGAAATGAAACAGGCCTGTGGATAAAGTGCATTTTGTTCAGGATGCTTTGAGGATTGAAAGCACTCATTGTTCTGGACAAGAACCACAACATCCTCTCAATGAGTGCTTCTGCAGAAGTGTAACTCCATCAAATCTGTTCAAAGGAAGTTGAATCCAGTTTACTCCACAGAAGATGTCCATGGAACTACATCAGCATCACTCATATGTCTGAGAAGTTGAAACCTGCATGATGATATTGTATTAAATGCATGATTAACATCTGGTCTGTGACTTTATGATTCCAGAAAGAAGACTCATCATGCTGCAGCTGCAAAAAGACACACACTGCATGTTGTTTCTTTGAGTTTTTCACCTTCATTAACTTTTTTAATGTGCAGAATAAAATCAGGATTAAGGTTTGTACTTCCAGCTCATGATCCAGTCTGTAGAAGCTTTCAAATCCCAACATTTCTACTCTTCTGCGCAGCCTCTGAAAGCAGCAGCAGCCAGGCAGCCAATCTGCAGTTTACTTTCACTTTCGTGTTCCTGTAAGATGAAGCGTTTCTCTCACAGCGCGCAGCTGAAATAACTCAGACCACAGTATGAGGACACGCGACCACAGAGCCGCACACACACACACACACACACACACACACACACACACACACACACACACACACACACACACGACTCTGCATGTGGCAGCTTTTTATGTTTTACACACTGACACAGCACTCATGCACACACAGCAGAGACGTGTGTGTGTGTGTGTGTGTGTGTCTGTGTCTGTGTGTCAGAGCCTGCAGCTATTTACAAATCATACATGTTTGTCCTTCTCACAGAGATGCATGTTTGTGTAATTACAATGGTTACAAGTCTTACTGTGCAGAGAGCCTCACTCTGCAGTCCTCCTGAGTCTGGCCCTGAGTCCTCAGACCGTTACTACATTTCCCAGAAACAGGAGGAAGAAAAGAAACCAGCTCAGTTGGATCCAATCCTCCTCCAAACAAAGTTAAGATCTTATGTCTTTGAATCAGATCGAGGAGCTGATTTCAGTTTCACTCTGACTGACTGCTCTTCGACCCTGATAGCTGATCTATCACTGAAGAGTTTTGGGGTGACGTGGTCTCGAATGAATGCTTCATAGAAGTAAGCAAGTGAACAATGCTTGAATGAGTGCAGCAACTAGCCAGGCCAACATCAGCAGAACTCAGGATCCCTCTGTATTATTCAAAGTTATTGTTTAAGGGCATGTTCCCTTCATCAGCTGGAGAAATGCACGGAGCACTTTAAAGGGGGAGAACTCTTTTGTACGTCTTCTTTTTATTGATTTTTCATCTGCTTTTAACTTTATCAAGCCACATGTCTTAGCACAGAGACTGCAGAGAACTCACAAGATCAACCCATTTCATTTGTTGGCTACTGGATTTTTTAATTGCCAGACCACAACGGGTCAGGGTCAATGGAGTTTTATCCAAGCGGCAGCCTCCAGTCTAAAAATCTCTGGAGTCCAATGTGGAAGTGTTAAAAACTGCAGTTCATCGAGTCTCCACTTGAGGCTGGCTCAGGAAGTACCGGAAACCACATACACATCAATTCAAAGAAGCCGATCTTTACAGCAGAAATAAACATGTTTACAGCCTGGTTATAAAGACCAGTGTAGTCTGGATAGCTCATTTCTGGATCGGCACACACTGCACGGGGGGTGACTTATTTTCTAACGCTGCAATTTTGAAGATATTGAGATTAGGAGTCTTCCAATGAGAGGCACAGCTGACTTGATTGACAGGCAGGAACACTGTAGCTATTGGCTAGGAGGCTCAATCGTCACAATATGGCTGCTGCCGCCGCCTGGCCTCAAAACAGCGCTTCAGAAACAGACGGGTGACGTCATGGATACTACGTTCATATTTATACAGTCTATGGTTTTATCAGATGTTCTTTTTATCATCCACTGGTTCACCTCAGGGTTGTGTTTTACTTCTGCTTTTATTTGTTTTATGTACAAATAACTGTCAGAGCAAACATGCAGGACACCACATTGTCAAGTTTGCTGATGCTTCTGTGATTGTCTCCCTGCTGGACAGTAACAGCCCGAACCGTTGCTCTGTGGTGGCAGGATTTCTACAGCGGTGTAAAAACTCTTCTCTGATGATTAACTCTAGAAAGACAAAGAAGACCCTCACTGCCTTCTCCCCTGTTTTCACTGATAACCAAGTCGTGGAGATCAGGTCGACGCTGTCTGCTAAAAGTCTCATCAGAGAATGTGTTTTTATCATGAGCTCAGGGGTTTTAATGTCACTTTTAACTTTTTCAATGTTGTGCTGGTACGGGTCGACTAGTCTGAAAAATAAAAAGAGACCTCAGGTTATTGTGAAGGTGTGCAGCAGGTTTGCAGGCACACCCCTGCCTGACATGAGTGGAGTGAGGGCCAGTTCAGCTGAGAGTACAGGTGACAGTGGTGAGTGGAGCCCCATTCACCACTCACCACTGTCACCTGTACTCTCAGCTATATCTACAGTCACTGATCAAAATACAAAGAGCCCCAAAAGGGTGAGGGAAGACATGCAGCGAAGGGTCCTGACAGCTGCATTGATGGCCTCTGAATTCATCACATCCCTTCCTGCTGAATCTATGAATCACATCATGTCTTCATGCGTTCATGATTCACTGATAAACAGAGGCAGCCATGCAGTGGAAAATCCCTGAATCTGAATGTGCAGACTGTCCTTCTAGAGAAGCGCCGTCACTGATAGCAGAGTTGTAACTGGGCGGTCATTCACATTGTTCACATGCTTGGTGAGTTTGCTCAATGCTGCGTCTCATGTTTCCTCAGTAGCCATTGTTGTTTGTTTTTAATTGTTGTTGCATAGTTCTGTGGAATATTTCCAAATGTCAGCGTGACGCGAGGGCCCGGGAAGTCTCAGAGGGTGGATCTGGAAAAAGATTAACCAAGAATTGGTAACCCAGAATCAGACTCCAGCTTTGTTGTTTTTCTGGTTTTCAAAGACGAGCGGAGAGGATCCGCCTTCATCCGATTAATACAGATCCAGATCCAGGTCACCACTATCTGAATCTTGATCAAACAGGAAACTGGACTTGGTTGAAGTGTGTAGAAAGTAGTCTGAATCTGGATCCAACAGGAAGCTTAAGTTGGTTGTAGTTTGTGAGGGTTTTGGCGCCCCCTGTGGAGAAGGCATGTTGGTAAGAAGCTCTAATCCTGATGCAAAGAATAAAAAAGAGGAGTCAGAGTCTTGATCCAAAAGGTAACTGGAGTATTTCTTAAGCAGCTCAAGTCCAGGTTTCAAAAGTAACCAAGCTTAGTTGAAGTTTGTGCAGACTTTGGCGCCCCCTGTGGACAAACTGTGTAGTAAGAAGTCCAGATCTTCACTGGAGAGGTCACTGGACTTGGTTGAAGTTAATCTGAAGTATTGGCGCCCCTTGTGGACAAAGTGATTAGGAGGAAGTCAGACTGTAAGGAGATTTAGACGACACTGAGTTTAGATTTAGTTGTCCTGAAATATTCTGAGTATTGATGAAATATTTAACGTCAGATATCAAAGCTCTCAGGTGTTATCGTAATCTGATTCAAACTAAGGTTGGATCAATAAATCTGATTTGATTTCTCAGACCTTTTACTTGAACTCTTCCTGCAGAAGAATCAGGTCAAGAGGTCTTGTGTCCCGCCCTGCTGCCTGGTGTGAGGTGTCGGGGACTTGTTGGCAAACAGACCGAGGGGACAGACGATCCTCTGCCTCTGCATGAATAGCTCACAGGAATAGTCCTTTAGGAAACTTGACCGTGTGAAAGGGCGTGCCCAAAAACATCTCGCCTGAATTACACCTCACTGGAAGCCAAATAACGAAGGTCTGTGGCTGAACCAGATTTTCAGAGTCATAAATTGCGTTGTTGTTCTTTTTCTAAAGCACTTTGTCACATCTAGCAACAGATAATAGATCCATAACTCCAACTGTCACCCTGAGGTGAGCTCCAATGTACCGGTCTGTTTGAAGCGTGAGGTCACACCCACTCAGCTGAAGAGTTCTTTAAAGATGTTTTTATTTTGAATGTCAAAACAAGTCGTGGTAATGTTGATTCTGAAGATGAACTTAGACTGGATCCTTCAGGACCGGGGCGACAGGTTTCCCTGCTCCTTTGACTGACAGAAGTATCTCCACCTTTACCAGATAATCTGTGTCAGATTATTGTAGATGATTAGATTATATCAGAACATCTCAGTTTAGAGGGGAAGTCAGGGAGAGCCAAATTCCACCAGATCCGTCTCCGATCCGTCACAGCTCCAGATCTGATAGGTTTCTATTCTAGTCAATGTGTTAACTTCCACTGGATCCACTCCGTTGCGTTCCAGCTGTGTCTCTGATCCGGCAGGTCGGAGCCTTCCAGATCAGATTCACAAGACCTCTATTTCTGATCCGGATGCTGGAGCACAACGCATCAATCTCAACAGAGCAGATGGAGCGGGACAGGAAGTCAGGTTTCACCAAAACAAAATGAAAACATCCGGTTAATTTTCAGAATAAAACACTCAACACACAACAAACCAAAGTCATGATGAGCGGAGCCAGGCCTGGAGTCAACAGGTCAGAGGTTTTCAGAGGACCAGAAAGACAACATGGATGAGGAGAGGAGGAGGAGGAGGAGAATCCCTGATTCAGGGATTACCACAGGGAAAACCTCGGTCACATGACTCCAGCTGTCTGGAGGTCCTGCTCTGGGCTGCAGCAGATCGGAGACGGACTGGACACGGATCTGGTGGAAGTCTGATGTTAGAAAGTTCAGCCCAAATATTAAAGTTGGTGTGAATGTACATACGCTGAAGCTCATTTTGTTTGTGCACCATCTGCAGAGGGAGAGCACAGATCAGCTGTTTGGATCTGCAGGATTCAAATGAGACAGAAAATACAACCAGACTATCAAGGTGTGAATCTGACGGGGACGAAGACATGACCACATCTTTCTGAGTTCACAGAGGAAGAAGAGCCTGTGCACTCACACTGAACTGAGATATTTGGATCGCTGGCACTTTCCTCCAGTAACAGTTGGACGAAGCTACTTTCACTTGTGTTTTGATGAATGTGTTACTGTTGATATCTGTACTTTGACCCCAAAGGATGAACTTTGCACTTTGTTCATCGCTTCGAGGAACTCATATTACTTTAAAATAAATCAGCTTCTGCTTTTTCTTTCACATATGAATGAAACCCTGCTGACTGGATCTGAGTCCGGTTTGAGTCCTGGCCCTCAGGGATCAGCATCCAGGAAACACTGTTGAATTAGGATAAACAGATTGTACTGTACATAATAAATCATAGTGAGAGGAGGAAGTTGTGTTTGATTGTCCTTTTATAAGGTAGTTGCCGATCCAGGATCTCGTCACCACATCAGTTTTTCTGGAACAAACCGGGAACCAGGTTTCCAAGAAAAGGAGCTCTTCCTCTGAGCTCAGACGTTTCAGCAGAAGCTCCTGAGAGACTTTCTGTGAAGAGCTGTCCAACTGGTTTCTCAGAGTCCCCGCTGCTTTTCATGTAAACCTGTTGTTGAGCTTGTATTAGTGTACTCTGTTTCACTCGCTGTATGAGTGCTGTGTCTCCTCAGAAGGGAAGTGAATCAGTGGTCAGGGAGAGGTTTGGACTTCTGGATTCTGCAGAGCAGCTCCGAAGAATCTGAGCGAGTCAGGAATTCATCCCCGAGTTTTTCTTCTGCTGACTTTTTGTTATGAGCCGATCAAACAATAACTTTCTGTTGTTCGTTCACAAACAAAGCGCTGTTGTTCCAAAATCTGACAGGAGGATGACCAGGCCTGTTTGTTTGTGCACAATAACCCCTCTCTTCTTATTTGTTATTGTGAAACACTTTCTGACGCCTGCTTTAGAAAAGTGCAACACAAAGAAACGTTACTTTCTCTCTGTCTGCTCCTTCAAACAGCCGCTCACTGAATATAGAACCATGCATGTTACCAGTTCACCCGCTCTGTGCTCCTGCAGAAACATGGCGGTGCAAGATGGCAGCAAGATATAAGACTCTGAAACCAAACAGTTTTTATATTCAGGTGTTTATGCAAAAATATGAATATACCTATAAATATTATAATCCATTTCCACCCAGTGTTGTGTGAAATGCAGCTAAATACACGCAGATTTAGCCTAGTGGTTAAATTTCCTGCTCTATCAACTGTCTGATCCTGACTGGGGAAAAGAGAAAAATAATATATATATATATATATATATATATATATATATATATATATATATATATATATATATAAATATATATATATATATATTACAAATAAATTAATAAATACAAAAATAAAATAAAATAAATTAAAATAGTTCAATAAATAGAAAATAAAAATAACATAAAAATAACATAAATTAAAAAAAATAAAACAAAAATAAATGAAATAAAAAAATTATAAATAGAAAATAAAAATTAAATAAAAATAACATAAATAAATGCAAAAATAAAATAAAATAAATTAAACAAAAATGTAATAAAAATAAAATAAGAAATAAAATAAAAATAACATAAATAAATGCAAAAATAAAATAAAATAAATTCAACAAAAATGTAATAAAAATTAAATAAAAAATAAAATAAAAATAACATAAATAAATGCAAAAATAAAATAAAATAAATTAAACAAAAATGTAATAAATAGAAAATAAAATAAAAATAAAAATAACATAAATAAATACAAAAATAAAGATACAAATAAAAATAAATTAAAAATAATTTGATAAATAGAAAATAAAAATAAAATAAAAATAACATAAAAAAATAAAAATAAAAATAACATAAAAAAAATAATAAAAACAAATAAATAAATTGTAACATAAATACACAAAAGTCTTGTTTTTAATGTAAAATTATTTCTAATTATAATAAATCTTTAATTCATGTGTCTCATTATTTCTCATTTGGTTTCGTTTTCAGTTTGTCAGTTTGTACAACCTTTGCTTTATGGCTTCTTGTAAAACATCATAAAAGTGTGTGAGAAGCTGCTGATAGCTAATCCCTACAAAATGAAACTTTACACACACACACACACACACACACACACACACACACTCACACACACACACACACACACACACACACACACAGAGATAATGATGTTGTGTTCCCTTGAGATAAACCTGAAATATTCAACGTATCACACATTCACAGTTTAAACAGAACATAGAAATGAAAGCTCATAAACTGAAGTGCAGCTAAGATGAGAAGTAATAAAGTAATCTTGTTGCATCATTTTCAGATAGTCCTCATACTGAAAGTACATTTTGATGTGTAGTAAGGCCCGATGATCACATGAGGAGGCCGGACACTGGCACTATGATTCCTGTAAAGCATCAACTTCCTGCCAGGGTTTCAGAAAGTCTGGATAAAACATTAACACAACACAAAGACTGGGAAAACGACCAGAAAGAAGTTACTACACTTGATATTTTTCAGAGCGGCATTCAGGAAGGACAAAAACTACAGCTTCTGGAGTTTCTGAGGACAAAGAATCAGAAATACTTTATTTCTCCTGGGGAGGGAAATTCAGTCATTACAGAGCTCTTATACACAGGATGTAAGAAAGTCAAAATATGAATAGAAGAAGGAATAAAATAAGATATAAATATGACTACAATAAAATATAATATAATATAATATAATATAATATAATATAATATAATATAATATAATATAATATAATATAATATAAAATAAAGATAAAATAAAATAAAGATAAAATAAAATAAAATAGAAAAAATAAAATAAAGATAAAATAAAATAAAATGAAATAGAATAAATAAAATAAAGATAAAATAAAATATAATAAAAGTAAAGAAATAAAATATAATATAATATAAAATAAAGATAAAATAAAATAAAGTAAATACAGAAGCGCAGAATAGTTCAAATTGTACAGAAGCACTAGGAATGTAGGTGATATATATACAGGATGTTAAAGTGGCAGGGTTATTGTTCAGAGATCCGGGGGAGGAGTTGTACAGTCTGATGATCACAGGCAGGACTGACTTCCTGTGGCGTTCTGTTGTGCACTTAGGGGGGAATGAGTCTTTCAATGAATCCCCAAAAGACCTCGAAACTAAAGGCAAAATTCTGCAGAAGAATATTCACGGCCCACACTGAGGGGGAAATGTCCCCCCGCCACCCCTCATGTGCAGACTATAGACTGTATGATAAATGGACGTACTCTCCATGACGTCACCCGTCTGTCTGAAGCCCTGTTTTGAATCTAATCATCAGCGGGTGACATATTGGAAATGTTGAACCTAACTTCTGTCAATCTAGTGTGAGTTAAAGAGGCGGGCCTTTAGCCTGCTCACTAACAGCTACAGTGTTCACGCCTGTCAATCAAGTCAGCCACGCCCTTATTTGGGCAAAACTTGTAAGTTTAATATCTTCGAGAAAAACAGTTTTCTGAACCAGACTGTAAACATGTTTGATTCTGCTGTAAAGATCGTCTTCTTTGAATGGGTGTGTATGTGGTTTCCTGTGTTTCTGCAGCCAGCCTCAAGTGGACGCTCTTGGAACTGCAGTTTTAAACACTTCTGCATGGGTTTCATATTTTAAGACTGGAGGTTGCCGCTTGATGCAGACACACACAGACTAAAGCAGAACAACTAATATTGCAGTAGTTGCTTCTTTTTGCTGAATATATTATATAAAAACAGAAGTTACCCTCACTGTTCAATCAGAGGCGGTGAAATGATGAAACATGTCTGATAATCTTTGATACCTTCAAGTATTTATCCCACTTGAAAGCCAACATGCTAACATGTTCATGTAACGGTATATGTGTTAGCATTGTTAGCTCAGGAAAGATGAAGAATGGTGACCTCACCCAGTGAGACATGATTTACTGTACGAGAGGAAGCGCTGAGATACGACACAAATCTAACACAAACAGACCCACCTCAGTTTCCTATCAGTGACTCTTACTCACTCTGGCTAACGTGAGAGCGAGACCACAACCAGCAGGAAGGAGAACCAGAATTCAGACTCTGAAGAGAGAAGAGTTCCTCTTTCCCTGTTCAGGTGGTGCACACTTACGAGAAAGAGGGTGGAGTTAACACCTGATGGATTAAAAAACATCACTTTCCTTTAACAAAGACACACAGGCTCTGTTTACCATCACGGCAGGGTGTGCTGCAGAAACGCCTGAAACATGATCTTTTACAAGAAAACAGGAAAGATCACTTTCCTCTGCAGGGTCATGTGATCGTTGATAATCTGCTGATGCTCTTTAAGAAAAGGCAACAAAAGCACGCACGTGTTTTAATACAGACGACTCCTAAAGGCCTGAATGATGACTAAAACAGAGCTCTGATATCCTACATCTGTAATCCATCAGTGACCCCTCCCTGCTCTCAAACAAAAGCTCTCTGAATGCTGCCTTAAGGCCTCTGAGTGTCTAATTCTAACATTTTAGATACAGAGTACTGTTCCAAGAATACAATCTACTCTTAAAGACGACTGTTCCACATTTTACCATCATTGAAATTGATCTTATTTGAGAAGGGGAGATGTTTAATGTGCACATAAATGTTAAAAACTCATGCATTGTGTCAGAGTTTGAAGCTAGTTAGTCTGCAGTCCACAGTGACCACGAAAACAAACGTTTACAGCATCATCATTTAATAAATGCAATAAAAATATGTAAGTATTCCAAACTTTGAGTCTCCCTGCAGGCACACGCTTCCAACAAAGACTATCTCCAGATTGACAGACATACAAACATCATTGTTTGGTGTCTCATCTCCACTTTGTAACTTTCCTAGAGAGGGGGAAATGAAAGAAAATCACAAAACATGTTATTTTCAAAACAAGAAGGATGACGTAATGGAGGAGTTTTGTTCCAGATGTGTTTGTCTATAGGAATAAAACAATGCATATAAGCTCATGCATGTCTAAATGTGTGTTCTGATGTTCCTGCAGCCAGCAGCCTGTGTAAATCTGCTTCTACACACACACACACACACACACACACTCTGTGCAGCTGCTTATGTTTCAGTCTCCTGCCTCTCTCCCCGTTTCACAGAAATGAAACTTATGGAGCACGGACGCACGAGTAAACAAAGACACACCACAATCATGGGAACAATCCACATGCATGTAAAACACACGCAAACATAGAAGCATGATTCACACGGCACAGTCCAGAGGGAGATTATATACAAAACTCTTTAATGCACAAAGAAATGAAAGATAGAGAGGGCACACACACGCAGAGGCAGCAGAGGCAGCAGTGGCATAGGTCCAGTGTTTCAGTCAGTGTGTGTTTCTGATTAAGCTCAGAGTTTAACCCATTACTGACTCAACAGCATATACCAACTTTAGACACAAATAAAGCCTCTAAGCGAGTCTCGTTGGAGGATTTAAGAATACTCAGACGTCCTGCAGGAAACTTGTGTCAAAGAAGTCGTGCAAAAATGAGACAGTGTTGGAAAGTTTTGAGAGCGAATGTGGAATACAAACTGTATGGAGCTTTGTATCTCTAGCTGGAGCACAGAGTATAAAACATGGACTGCACATCAGCTCTGAAGTGAAGCCACAACTTGTATGTCACAAAGCCTCCATCATAACAGATGAAACATGGAAGTTCAAATAGACTTTGTTAGTTCTTATCACACTGACTAATGTGCAAGAGTGAATTCTGTATTCAGTGTTAAAAAGAGGCGATGTGATCCTGCAGTTTCACCCGTGCATATGCACAAGACTCTGCACAAGAGATCTGATTGGCTCACATCTCTCTAGCTCCACACACACACACACACACGGCTTTAGTTTGCTCATGTGGCATCCCTCCAAGGGAACAGAGACTTCATGCAGAGACACTGAAAGCCAACAAGGACTTCTGCAGGATGTTAAAATATCTGTGAATACGACTCATTGAGGATTCCTCACATGTTACTTCTTGCACAGACGCTGAATATTTCCTAACACATGAAAACACTTACTGATGCATCTGTTTGTCTCCAACACACTAGACTGAGTGATGTGCAGGCCTGAGGAGGTGCAGAAGGAGAATAAGACAAAGATAAAGTTTTTGCAGGACACGATGATCAACAGTGGATGTTTCAGCAGAACATGCAGCTGATGGAGGAGCAAGTTGAGTCTGATAAAATGAAAATAAGCATGATGACACAATCATCTGTGCGTCTGTCTGCAGACTGTCTGTCTCTCTTAAAGCTACAGGCTGCTCCAGAGTTAGCTTTCTGTTTCTCGCTCTTCTGTAACCCAACACACACAACACCTCATCTGCCTCTCCCTCCAATCAGCTTTATTTACTCTGTTTTGGATCCGTGTTTACACTCAGCATCTTTTCTTAGCTTTCGTTTCTCGGCCTGGTGTAAAGCTGCTCCTGACCAGGTCCTGTTACAAACTGAAGCAGCGTTAGGAGAAGAGGCGGCACAGTACTTCACTTTATGGGTAGAGCATCTACATGCAACCACATTCCTCTGATACATTGAACTCAGCTGTGACAGCATGCAGTGTGTACATTATTATCCTGCCTGCTTTGCACATACCTGCCAAAAGCATGAATCACTTGGCACACACACAGATTCAGTCATTCACACAGAGAGCCAGAGATCAGAGCAGACACAAAGCAGCCAGAGACGAGTCTGTGCAGATTTTACACTGGACTAAATTAGATCACATTAAACTCGATTTTCTGATTCCTCGCATCGAGAGCCAACTCTGTTTCTCAAGAAACAAAACAAGCAATCAAATCATCTGTCGTTCTCCTCTCACTCTATTCTTAGCATTCAACTGCCGACTACTCTTATCTCCAGCTGCAGTTTTATATGTTTCTATAACATCATGCATGATGAATATCTGCAGCAGACATGCATGCAAACATTATATTTACTCTACCTTTTCATGATTGAGCAACAAAGATTCAGATGATCAGAAGTCGTATTCTCAGAGTTGCAAAAGCACAAAACAGATGTTGAAATTGTCCTAACTTGGCTCTTTAGTGTTTGCATGTCATGGTTTTATTTTCTGGACAGCTGGAGGACTGAGCTGAACCAGGACCTGAAGGGAACGGTTTCTTATCTCAGGATATAAAGAGAAACTGAGCCGGTGTTATGGGAAAACAAGCTCCTGAGATAAGGAGTTAAATTAGTGGAGATACAGTTGATTAAATGATCGTAAATCACATAACTCACATTAAATATTAATAAAAGTTGATTTTGAACTTTTGTTTTAGATTCAGTGAAGTTTGCATCTGCTTTCAGGTGAAAACTGAAATGAAATTATCAGGAAACATGAAGTAAAACAAAAAGTATGGATGTGTGTTCGCTCAGGGCTTCATTAGAACATATAAGGCAGGCTAAGTTTAAACTTCTCTGCTTTTATTTAAAGGCGAGGACACTGGATGGATGGAGCAGGAAACAGATACAGAGCGGGGTGACATGAGGCCGGAATCCAACCCAGCCCACCCGCTCAGAGGACAACAGCCTCTGACCCTGGGCATGAGATTTAACCACGAGGCCAGACTCCACTTTTAAAAAGAGGATGAATGTGTGAGGTGTCACAATGAGAGCTGGGATGACTCAGTCTGAGTTTCTGCAGAAGAAGAAGAAGAAGACATACAGAGATTTCACTCCTGGTTTCAGCTCTCTTTGAGTATTTCCTGTAAACAGAAGGATTCTGATGTTTGATATTAAACATGAAGGCCGTCTTGGAAATCTGCCTCTCCTCCATCCTATGAGGGTTGGGTCAGGGATGCCCTTCATTTTAGCAGCCTTGAAAAGATCAGACATACTCTGCGCGGATCCACAAGTCATTTTTTAAAAGTATGGCAGCCTTTCTTTGACCGAGTAAAAACCCTGCAGTTCAAGGACGCACCGCAATGAAGCCGGTTGTAATTCTTGAGATCTTTTCTTAATTTTCCTTCCTCATAGACTCTTTCTTTATTTGATACTTTGAGGCCTTGAGTCCCTTCGAGAGCACAACAACTATACTCAATGAAGAACATGTTCTGTTGTTCCTATTTGACATTACCATATGTGGTGTTTTTTTTATTTGTTTGCCTGTTTGTTTGTTTGTTTGGTTTATATGAAGTTAAGGTGTTAACTTAGGTTCGGGAGCAGGACCACGCCTAAACCACACCCTCAATCACCTGACAAGCCTTCTTAAACGTAGCCAGCCTACTCCAACTGCTTGTCCGTGATTCTTCAACCCACCCTCCCTCACCTTACTCTACTGCACTTAACCTATTTCCTTGTCCTCTCCTACTCAACTCGTGCTCGCTCCTTCTATGCCCTGTCTACTTCCAGGTACAACCTGGGTCAAGATCAGCTCCGGCAGGATAACGCTGAGACGGAACCCCCATCCTGAGTCTCCTTCTGCTGGGCACACCACGCACAACTAATTCATTAAATGTTCAACTTATATCCTTGTGTGGCGTGGTCCTTGCTAGTGAATCTACTTCTTAACTTGTTTTTGGTACTTTCATTCCTTTTATTATTATTTGTTTGTCTATTAATTAATTTATCTGTTTTGTTTTTTCTTGTACGATTATATTATTATTTCCATGTGTGTGTATGTGCATGTATGTATGTATATATGTAGGTGTACCTGGATATATATGGATGTATATGTGTTTTTATACTTCGTGCTTTTTTATCTTTTTCAATTATTTATTTTTTGATATTCACCCACTCATTGTATTGTAATTTCACTATTCTTCATTTTTCTGTTTGAGTACTTGTCAATCTTTTATTTTAAGTTATTATCACATATTATTGGCTCTTTTTAAAAAATATATATATTCATTTACCTGTTGTGTTTCTTATACAAAAACGTCACCTTCTTGAATTGTTTGCATTGATCTTTTTCTTGTAATGTGTCAAAATCTAAATAAAAAGATCTTTGATAAAAAAAAAACCCAAAAAACATGAAGGCCGTCTGACTGACACACGTTTGGTTTAAATGGGGCCTACAATGTGGATTTAAGGGTCAGGGTGTTTTTAACAGGAGCTTTTCAAATCTGCATCCATTAAAAACACAAACACAGAGGAAGCTAAATGTTTGAAACAAGCACATGATTTACAGAGAACATCCTCTGACAGATTTAAGATCAGATAAGATATTTCTTTATTCGTCCCACAGCGGGGGAATTCAAAGTGTTACAGCAGCACAACGTAAACAAGAGATACAAAGAGAATGAGTAGAAAATGAGGGAACACTTTATGATAATGGAACAGTGGTCTTAATGAAATAATGCTTCATTCATGTTGAAGTGATGCATGACTCATGATGAACTTCTGTATGAATTAACAAACTGTATGGTGTGTGTATACATACATATATATATACAGTATTTACACACATGTGTGTTTAGAGCTTAAAGAAACATTAAAATGCATGACAAGCAAATAAAAGATAGAACCTTGAAATAATGATGATTAATTAACACACACACACATATATATATATATATATATATATTCCCATATAACTAATAATATATATATATATGTATATGTGTGTAAGATCTGCTTATTTTTTACCTCTTTAATTTTAATACTTGTTACTTTATAGGCTCTTGTTTGCTTTATATATATATATTTTTTTTTACAGTCTCCTCTGTTACTGTGACACTTGAAATTTCCCCGTTGTGGGATGTGTAAAGGACTATCTTATCTTATCTCTTATCTTATACACACACACACACCACTCAGTTTGTTCTCAGAAATATGTGGTTTTAAAATTCAGCCTGTTCATATGCAATTATCCCAAAAATAGAAGACCTTGTATATCCAGCAAATTTGGTCATACATGAACTGATGTATGAAGTAACTGTTAATTACCGTACCTTAACTAATGATGTATTAAACACTCTGTCATTACATGAAGTCATAGTGACAGGATCAGAAGTTCATGGTTAACAACAGGAAATAATTATGAATTTATACAGAAGTTCATCATGAGTCATCCATTACTTCAAAATGAATTCCATTATTGTTAAGTGTTACTGAAAATTATAAGCTATTAAAAAGTAAGAAAAGTATGCACTGTCAATTTTACAATTTAATTTAAAAACTAGAGAGAGATCTTTATATTTCTATTTTGTATTGCTGTAAATAATCTGTAGTCATCTGTAAATATTTTGAAAAGCTAAATTAATTTATTTTTAGTATTATTTTTGTAATTATTTGTATTATTATTATTTTTTATAATAATAATAATTATTATTATTATTAGAATTTATATATTTTACTTATTCTATATTTAAAAAAAATGGTAAAACTTTAATTATAAGCAATTAAAAATGTTAATATCCTATGAAAAGTATGAACTGTACATTTTAAAATGTATTTACAAACAAGAGAAACAGAGAGAGATCTTTATATTTTTATTTTGTATTTCTGTAAATAATCTGTAGTCATCTGTAAATATTTTGAAAAGCTAAATTAAATTATTATTTTTAGTATTATTTTTTATTATTGTTATTTTTGTTAATATTACAACAATAATAATAATAATAATAATAATAATAATAATAATAAATTGTGCTTATTATAAATTGTTATTCATATATTATATTTATATGTTTATATATTTTCTTTCTTATATACTTTTATATAAAAGGGTCAAACTGCAGAGCTCTGTTAGTTTAACATTGAGCCTGTCTCATATGTTAAACTGAAGCAGCAGAACTTTGTCATCCTGTAACCACTCACCTCACCTTTACTTGAATCCCTGCTGTTTCAGTAAACCCGGGGTCACGTGGTGCTGCGGGTTTCTGCTTCAATAGAATTGAAACAGCTCGCGAGGAGGAGGAGGGGGAGGAGGGGGAGGGATCTCCGACCAGAGGCTCAGAACTAGTTTCACTTTCGCAGAAGCTGGAGCCCTCCTCCAGCTTCTGTTAGTTCGGAGGAGGAGGAGTCCAGGATCCGGTATAAAGACTCCAGGCTGTGTACTTTAAGTCACACATGACAAACCTAGTCTGAGACTCAGACCATCACGAGCAGCTCCTCAGCTCTAACAGACCCGACAGACCCGCTGCAGACCGGATTACCTGCAGGATCTTACAGGACTCGGATCAGGATTTTACACTTTGGGTCTACAACAAAACCGAGCTTCAACCCGCTGCTGGTCTCAGAACAAAACGGTAAGACTGGATGTTACTGGTCTGTGGGGGTTTTTAGCGCTGAAGGGTCTCTGCAGGGTGTGAGGATGGATAAAGAGGGAGGTCTAGACTGCTCCTGGACCTGGTCTCTCTCTCTCTCAGGATCATAAACAGTCTAAGTCATGGAAGGATTCAAACAGATTAACACTTTAAAATATGTTAAAAATCATAAAGAGATTGAATCTGACTCCACATTCAAATTCACATTTCAACACGTCACCTCCTGGAAATCTGTCTCTGTTCCTGGAATCCAAGACAGCTTCGAACCTGCATGGAGGAAAGTTTCAGATAATCCACCTTAAATAAGACCCTGATCCAGTCCTCAGTCAGAGAGGGTTATTAATGTTCAGACATGTCTGCTGTGGATGTGGAGAGAGAGATGTTTCAGAAGAAGATTACTATAAAGAGGGGACTGTTTCAGGGAACAGCTGCAGTACTCACAGTGACCAGCAGGGGCAGCACCTCCACCTCCAGCCTTTGACCCTCCTGGAGTCAGAGAGAGCAGAAACCACCTTCATGAATGATTAGCCTGACAGATTAGATTTTAATCTCTTATCAGACATCAGGGGGGAATACAAGAAGATGGAAGAGCTGTGGATGTTTGATGTTTGTGCACAGAGAGGAAAACAAATCAAATATGTTAATATTAAAATGTTCATTTCACTGAAACTCTGCAGAAAAAAATCACATTTTAAGTTTTATTCAATTTTTTATAATAAAAAGAGTCAAGAGTCTGTGACTTTTTATTGATTGAAGCCACATGAATAAGAATATTGATCCTTCCTGAGAGTTTGAGGACAGTCAGCTGCTGCAGGTGACTTCAGATACAGTGACAGGGACACACAGAAGTCTGTAGAGTTGTTCTTCAGGATGATAAGCACTGTGCTGCTCTCTATCTGATGATTGAAAGTTCCATCAGGTTGTTTTCTGTGATGGATTTGAAGCTGAGACCTGTTTGAAGACAAGTCACTCATGTTTCCTGTGTTCTCTTTCAGGATGTCAGTCTGGTGGTCAGAGATGGGAGAGAGTCTGGGGTCTCTCTCCCCTGTAGGATGGTAGCCAACAGCGCTGTGGAAGGCCTTAATAAGAAGCATCTATCAACCTCCTCATCATCATCATCCTCCTCCTCATCCTCCTCCTCGTCTTCCTCCTCTGCCTCCTCCTCCTCGTCTTCCTTCTCTTCGTCGCCCTCTCTGGCCCGGCGCAGCGACCTCGCTCCGAGCCCTCAGCTTATCGAGTCCCAGCAGTTCCAGCGTCAGGCTGCTCCAGACCTGAGCCAGAGGTCTCCCTCCATCCCCTCCATCTACCAGACGCACTTCCGCACCTTCTCCGCGGAGGACTGCAAGATCGTCACGGACACGGCGTCCAAGCTGGAGTGCTGCGGTTTCTACTGGGGCCCGCTGGGAGTGGAAGACGCTCACCGCATGCTGAGGGAGGCTCCGCTAGGAAGCTTCCTGATCCGAGACAGCCGCCAGAAAGACGTCCTCTTCACGCTCTCCTACCACGCCAAGAGCGGCCCCGTCAGCATCCGCATCGACTACAAGCGGCAGAAGTTCTCACTAGCGGGGAACGAGCGCTCCTTCCCGACGCTCTTCGCCCTCTTGGAGCATTACATCCATTCTCCCAAGAAGAGCCTGAGCGACCCGTACAGGAAATGGGAGCCGACGCTGCAGGAGCTGTGCAGGAAACGCATCATCGGGCTCTGTGGTGGAGGAAGCCACGTACAAGAACTGCCTCTGACACGAGTGGTCCAGGACTTGCTGCTGGAGTTCCCTTACAATCTGTGACTAGCTCACCTGCCAGAGTTCTGGTGGTCTTGTTCTTACTCTCAGGTACTGAGCTTCCACTGAGTGACCCCGAGTCTTCAGTGGAGCTTCTTCCCCGTGTGTGGGACGCTCAGACGATCACAGCTCCGGGTGTTGGGATGAGAAGTTGCAATATGTTTCAAAAGAGACACAAGCGCCTCAGCTGGACCGGGTCCACGTATGACATTTCAACACTCAGTACCTCCACAGACTCTGATCCAGCTTGCACACAAACTGAGACACTCTCACAAACCGCTGCATTAAGAGGAAACTACAAACACGACGGAGCTTTTACAGAAGAGACTGACCTGACGGCCGAGCAGAGGACGGTCTGTGTGACGCCTTTTTTAAAAGTGGATTTTAAAGAGACTGAAGTATCAACTGAGAGGACTCGTAGACACACCTGGTCCTGTTGGGGGGCCCGGTTGAAACTATCACAGGTACCAGCAGGACTCTTGTAGCAGACTTTGAATACTCTAAATGATGTTGAATGTTTACCTCACTCGTGGAAGGAGAAACCACTCGACTGACGTCTTCCTCAGGAGGTGTTGAAGTGTTGTTAAAATGTACTGTAACTGGAGGCAGCTAACGTGCTCTTGTTCAACATCTCTACCATGCAGAGAGTTTATTAACTGTGTTTATATATTTTATTCTACATTTTCAACATAATATTTGAAATAAAACTTATTTAAAATAACTTCTGGAAGCTGTTTGGTTTTATTTTTACTGGGTTTGTTCTTTGCTTTCTAATCAGGCCATGTGCTGGACGCCACAACTTACACACACACACACACGCGCGCGCACACACACACACACACACACACACACACACACACACACACACACATTAAAGTCTACAGACAGCCTGACAGACATGTGATGGGGTATGGCATACAGTACTGTCACCACAGTGAGTCATGTCTGTAGGCTAAAGTGACAGGTGGGCGGATTTCTTTGATAGTAAATGGACTGTTAAGCACACGCGCACACACACACACACACACACGCACTTACCAGAAACAGGGGGAGAGGTGAGACATAATGAGTGTGTGTGTGTGTGTGTGTGTGTGTGTGTAGTTCTTGTCATGACGACTCATTGCAGATAAAAAATTTCCTCAGGAGGAAGTGGGAAATTTTTGGGGTTTAGTGGTTTGACTGAGATATTAGATGAAGGTATTAGATCAGGTTTAAAGTCTCAGTTTGACTTCATGTTAGAGTTCAGAGGTATAAAAATAAAATAGTTCAACTTTAATGTTTTTAAAAATAGATAAAAGTGTCTGATCGGTCGTTAACACTGAGGCTGAGCTTTGATATAAAGCTTTCTTTTGTTCCTGACAGAGGATAAATTACCTTCCTGTGAAGGGTGTGGTGGCGCCGCACTCGGTGGGAATACCTGGTTTGAAGCAGTGACTCATGTTTAGTATATTTTCTGCACAGCTAAGCTGAAGGACAGGTCTTTAAGGGCAGGCCTTTAGAAAAGGGATGGACATGTTAATGATGTGTAGATTGAAACAGGAACCTTTGACCGTGTTCTTTGTTTCACACTGAGCTGACTCAGTGATCCAGACAGATGTAAGGTCACAGCAGGACTAGAGCAGAGCTCCACAGATACCTGAGGAACATTCATTAATGTGACGGATCAGCTGCTGAACCTGTTATCAGACACTCAGACACAAAGGAGGAGGCCCGGCTGTTTCCTAACAAACACAACACTGCTGTCCTTACATCGTATGTTCACATACTCACATCTGAACACTCTTTGAGTTCCTGACACTCCCAGCAGTTTCCCTCAAAGTGTCACCTCACTCACTTCTGTACATCAGATCCAGAGTTTGGGACGTAACCCTCTGGCTCGTCTTGCTGACATGTTTGAGGGATGTGAATAAGCATTGAAGAGCAGTCCAGAGAGGGGTTTATAAACCTTTCAGCCTGCAGACCCCCAAAATAAAGGACCAAAGACTTGTGACCCCCACTGTCCGTCAAAGTGGTTAAATGTTGCTTCATACTTCAGAAGGAGTTTACCTACATGCACATGTGGCTGTCTTTCCTTTGCTGCTGATCCTTTTGTTAAGTAACTGTTAGCTGACCCTGACCCTGACTTCAGGAGTCATCTGGCAACAAAGAAAGGCAGAAAACTAATTCAATGTATTTCTTTCAAGGTCTTATTTCAAATGTAAGTCAGATTTGTGTCTATATTTTTATATTTTTTCTGGAAGACATCTCTCGACCACCCAGGGAGTCCTGACCCACCACTTTGGGAACCCCTATTCAAGAGGTTCAAAATAATCTGAACCCCTCAGTGGTGTTCTAACCCGATGATAGTGATATATCTTTTTAAATAGAAGTTTATGTTTAAAGTCATTCTATAGAGGCAGGTACTCAACAAGCATTAGCTTACTTCATCTTTGTTTCTGCACCAAACCTTTAACTGACATCAGACATGCAGTCAGTGTTGCCAACTCCTCAGTGAGGAAAGCAGCTATTGGCTGTCCTAGAGGTCTCTAAATGATGTCATTGACTAAGTTGCATCATTTGATTGTAATGGACGCTGCAGGAGAGACGTGTAACGTTGAAGGAATCACAGCTGAAAACACATTTTTATCGAAAGGCCTTCCTGTAATATTGTTTTATCCAAGATGCTACATTTATTTTTAATCTATTTTTTATTCACTCATCGTTTTATTGTTTTACTGATTTTAATTGTTTTATTGTTTTAACTGCTTTTAGTAGTTTCTCTTTTGGTTTTTCTGCTTAAATTGTCTTGCCAGCCCATATACACCCCCCCCTTTGCTTTGTTCTCTTTATTGTGGGTTTTTATGATGTTAAGCACTTTGTAACGTCTGTTTTGATAAGTGCTTTATAAATAAACTTTATTATTATTATAAGGAGAGACAGAAAGAGGTTAAAACTTAGAACTTCACTGAGGAGCCGACAACAAATCAAAGTCAAACATCTCATTTTTCAACCAGAACATTTTAAGATAGTTATTGTTTACAATCTACATGAACAGTGGTGTCTTCATACATGACAGTCAGAGTAAGAACGATACATGCTTTCACCTCAGTGTCCAAAAGTCTCCATTAACACCCGACTCACATGGCGGCCATTATCCTTGGACATCATGCTTCAGGTGGTACACTTATGCTAGTCCCTTATGCCTCTGCTGTGCACTTGATCCTTTGGGTGATGAAACAGAGGCAGTCTGACGCTTCAGTTTTAATTCATCAGTAAGGTACATGTGGATCGTTTCCCCCACTTGTTGAGTCTAACCCATTTGATATGTAGCTTGTCAGTGCAGCTTCTGCCCTTTTTGAAGTTAGCGGTGTGAACTTATCCTTTTTGAGGAAGCATGTTTCTATGCATAGATCTTTTACCCCTGCCTATTTCATACTGTGTTTTGAAACTTGTTCCTGTGAGCCACACAGTGAGTATGTGGAAGAAACAAAGGCTACATTACATCACACTATCTATCATTAGACAGCTGCAAAGTTAGCACACATTTCAAGCTAGCTCATTTAAAGTATCACAAGATGCAATGATTGTAAATCAGTCAGGACCACTTTAATCACAATGATGAATTCAAGTGTAAGCAGGAGTTATATTTGGTGGTATAGATCTGTTCTAGGAGCTCCCTGCCCTTCCATGTGCCTACGTGGAAGGGCAAAGCCTGAGGTAGGGAGAGCACACCTCCCCCTCTTTTTTATGTGCATATATTAATATAAAAATATTTTCTATATTTTTATATTCATATGTCTGCTCTTGTGGTTGTTCTAATCTTTTGTGTTTTACTGTTTTAATTCTTCAAACATTGTTTTTTATTTCCTTTTATTTGTTGTTTTTTATCTTCCTTTATATCTCTGTCACTTCTTCTGTTTTTAAACTTTTCTCACATTTCTCTTTTACTGTCTTTCAGCTTCTTTCTTATTAGTAAAGCACTTTGTAACCCTGTTTTGAAAAGTGTTATAAAAATAAACATTATTATGATAATGGGAAAAGCGAAGGCAGGGAGAGCAGCAGCAAAGATGATAAGTGTTCTCCCGGTGTCAAATCAAACAAGTTAAATGCCCCTGAAAATGTTTATGTATGTTCATGTAATGTACTATAACTGTTTTCTAAAATGAAAATAAATAAACATAAGGTATAAAAAAACCCCCAAAAGTTAGAATTACACAAATACTTATGAAAACTCTTAAAAAGACACTAACATGTCAAATAAAACCATAAATAAATACAGTCCGTGTGACTCGTCAGACTTCTGAAAACACAAAGATTGGGTGGAACGATCAGTTTCATCACATATATGAAAGTGTTGCGTCACTGCTCAGACAGCTTATTGGTGTTTTCTTGTGTAAATTGAGGTTTTTAATTCTAGCTAACCTCGCCCTCCTCTCCTGGCTCACCATAACTCTAATGCTAAAGACCAAACCTCACCAGAAGGCCGTGTGATGTTTGGGGGATTTCTGTGATTGCACTTTTGATTCTAGACAAACTCAGACCCACACAGCTACAAATAAACACACAACGCTGAGTCATACCGTGTACAATAATCACAACTAGATTATTAAGCTGGAGTAGGTGAAGGATGTGATGACCTCAGTGGAAGATGAGTCAGTGATTTACACAATGATTAGAATGTCTTCATGTTTAAAGGCACAGTGAGATATATCTCTTCTTAAAAACTGGAGGCAGATATTTGAAGAGTGCGGGGTGTGTGTGTGTGTGTGTGTGTGTGTGTCTGTGTGTGGTGCTCATGATGGTGATGATGCGTGAATCACACGCTGTCATGGCTCAGTTTCACTTACAGCTTCTCATTTTTCAGAACTGTTTTGAGAAGTGAAATACAGTAAAGTGAGGTTTTCAGTGTCTGAGTGCTGCCAGCTGATTTCTGTGGAATACTCTGCTCTGGAGTTTTCTGTCCTTTAAGAAAGAAGTCCAAGGTGTTCATCGTGACAGCTTTAAGGTCAGACACCTCTCTGGGGTTAGGGCGGTTACATCTGCCACTTACATATCTGGCAACCTCCATGGTTGCTTTAGTCGCTGTGGTCAAGTTTTCCTGTAACAGGCCGGTGTGCAGAGACTGTAACGGGGTCAAATATATACTTCACACTTCTGTTGGTCTAACTACACAAATACACCTGATAACACTCTGACAACCACTACACTCCAACATGCAGGCCTGCTCAAGTCTCTAAAAGTAGTATGGTAGGTAGAGCCTTCAGTTATCAGGCCCCTCTCCTTTGGAATCATCTACCAGTCAGGGTCCGGGAGGCAGACACCCTCTCTACGTTTAAGAGTAGGCTTCAAACTTTCCTTTTTGATAAAGCTTATAGTTAGAGCTGGATCAGGCTTGGACCAGGTCTTAGTTATGCTGCTATAGGCTTAGACTGACACACTGGGATCCTGTCTTTCCCTCTCTCTCCTCTCTCTGCCTGTCTCTCACTTTAACTCTTCCTGTCCCATTAAAGTTACTAACCATAGACCTTTCTGGAGTCCCTGAGCTCCCTTGTCTCGTAGGTTCCTCTGGATCTCTGCCTTAGACCAGGTGTTCCCAAACTTTTCAGCCCACGACCCCCAAAATATTGATGCCATAGACTCACAACCCCCACTGTTCCTCAATGTGAGTTGTCTTTAACTTCTTTTTGTGTCTATAATTTTTACAATAAAGGGTCAAATATGCAATTTTAGATTATATTAAAATAATAACATTCTGGAAGGCATCTCACGATCCCCCAGGGGGTCCCGACCCCTACTTTGGGAACCCCTGCTGTAGACGGCCTGCTGCTGTGGACGTGGTCCAGACTCCAGCTGCTACAACTACTACTATCCGTCTCCCCACTATCATCTCTCTCTCTCTTCATCTCCCTCTATCCCTCTCTCCAACACGGTCTCAGCAGATGTGTGTCTAACATGAGTCTGGTCCTGCTGGAGGTTTCTGCCTGTCCTTGCCGTTCTTAGTTATGCTGCTCTAGGCTTAGACTGCCAGGGGGAACTGACACACTGGGATCCTGTCTTTCCCTCTCTCTCCTCTCTCTGCCTGTCTCTCACTTTAACTCTTCCTGTCCCATTAAAGTTACTAACCATAGTCCTTTCTGGAGTCCCTGAGCTCCCTTGTCTCGTAGGTTCCTCTGAATCTCTGCTGTAGATTCCTTTTTTGGGGTCTGTTATTCATCCTTTCTTTCTTTCTTTCCTTCCTTTTTTATTTCTTTCTTTCCCTCTTGTATTCCTTTTTCCTTTAATTTCTTCCTTCCTTCCTTTCTTCTTTCCATGTTTCTTCATCCTTTATGTCTCCTTTCCTTCTGTCATATCTTTCACCATTTATTCTCCTCTTTTTCTTTCTTCTGGTCTCCCTCTCTTCTCTCTTTTCTTAGACCTTTCTGGAGTCCCTGAGCTCCCTTGTCTCGTAGGTTCCTCTGGATCTCTGCTGCTGTGGACGTTCCAGACTCCAGCTGCTACAACTACTACTATCCGTCTCCCCACTATCATCTCTCTCTCTCTCTTCATCTCCCTCTATCCCTCTCTCCAACACGGTCTCAGCAGATGTGTGTCTAACATGAGTCTGGTCCTGCTGGAGGTTTCTGCCTGTTAAAGGAAGTTTGTCCTTGCCACTGTAACTTGCTAAATGCTGCAAAGTGCTCTGCTCATGGTGGATTAAGATGAGATCAGACTGAGTCCTGTCTGTAAGACTGGGACTGGGTCTGATCACCTGTCTGTATTATTTCCATTCACAGCTCCTCCTGTGACCTTCGCCTCTCGTTGTAATAATAAAGCAACTCCAAGAAAAGCTGTTATTAGTCACCAGATTATTTTAGTTCCTCAGGTCCTCCAGGGATTTATCCTCCCACCACTTCTTGTAAGTCTGGTTTCTATGATTTCACATAAACAAATGAGTCTCAGGAGACTTTGGTTTGTCTGATATGAATGCTCTGTGTGGCCTCATCTGCTTATCTGCTTTTTTTCTAAGTGGTTTAATTGTCTTATATTTGTTCATTAAGTATCAAACTAATACAACCCACATGTTATATTTTATGTCATTTGAAGCACTTTAATGTGTTATAATGATGCTTTAAGTCATTCATCTGCCAGCTCCAATCCTCCTTCCAATCTCCATCAGAGCAGCACGCTCACATCTTCAGAGACAATCTCTACAGTCGAGACTTGAATTTGAAGCACTGACTTGGGTCGAGTACAGAGAAAAGACACACACACACACACTCACTCTCAAACACGCACTAACGCCTTTCAGTATGGTTGCAATACCAGGAAACTCTTCACACAAGCAGACTTCCCTGAAGAGGGGAACTGCGATAAAAGTAACACAGAGCAGCCACAAGATGACTGAGGGCACCTGCAGCGGCCGCAGGGAGAACATCAGAGAGGTAGAAAGTGCAAAAGCAACGTCACAGTCTCCTTATGACAATCATCAGGCAGCGCGTACTGCAGCTTTACGGTGTAAAACGGAAGCTTTAGGTTGAAGTTTGACACATTTCCTACAAAGAGTGGAAGCTCAGACGAACGTTTCGCTGCTTTCTACTGATCAACGCTGTACAGAGAAAGAGATCTGAGCAGAGGAGGCTGTGAAAGAGTCTCCAGGAGGGCTGAGACAGAAACTCAGAAGGGTCTCAGGAGGCGGGCGTGACATGAAAATGGAAGCTTCATTTTTCAACGTATCCAATATGGCGAGCAAAGCAGCAGCAGGGTATTAATACTTTTTGTGCAGTGCAAAGAGCACAAAGCATCTTCATGTCATCACCCCCGTCTCTTTAACTCTTCCTGTCCTGTTAAAGTTACTAACCATAGACCTCTCTGGAGTCCCTGAGCTCCCTTGTCCCGTAGGTTCCTCCTGCAACTACTACTATCCATATCACAAGTCGGGGTCCGGGAGGCAGACACCCTCTCTACTTTTAAGAGTAGGCTTCAAACTTTCCTTTTTGATAAAGCTTATAGTTAGAGCTGGATCAGGCTTGGACCAGGTCTTAGTTATGCTGCTATAGGCTTAGACTGACACACTGGGATCCTGTCTTTCCCTCTCTCTCCTCTCTCTGCCTGTCTCTCACTTTAACTCTTCCTGTCCCATTAAAGTTACTAACCATAGACCTTTCTGGAGTCCCTGAGCTCCCTTGTCTCGTAGGTTCCTCTGGATCTCTGCTGTAGATTCCTTTTTTGGGTCTGTCATTCTTTCTTTTCGTCTTTCCTTCTTTATTTCATCTCTTCTTTTTTCTTCTTTCATCCCTTCCTTCCTGATGTCCATCTTTCTTCCTTTCTTTCTTTCATTCCCTTTCCTCTTTCTTCATCCTTTATGTCTCCTTTCCTTCTATCCTTTCCTTCCCCATTTATTCTCCTCTTTTTCTCTCTTCTGGTCTCCCTCTCTTCTCTCTTTTCTTAGACCTTTCTGGAGTCCCTGAGCTCCCTTGTCTCGTAGGTTCCTCTGGATCTCTGCTGCTGTGGACGTGCCAGACGTACTACTATCCATCTCCCCACTATCATCTCTCTCTCTCTCTTCATCTCCCTCTATCCCTCTCTCCAACACGGTCTCAGCAGATGTGTGTCTAACATGAGTCTGGTCCTGCTGGAGGTTTCTGCCTGTTAAAGGAACTTTGTCCTTGCCACTGTAACTTGCTAAATGCTGCAAAGTGCTCTGCTCATGGTGGATTAAGATGAGATCAGACTGAGTCCTGTCTGTAAGATGGGACTGGGTCTGATCCGGTCTTGATGTTGGGTCTTTGTTCATAATAGAAAACGGTCTAGACCTGCTCTGTTTGGAAAGAGTCTGAGGATAACGTTTGTTGGGATTTGGTGCTTTCTAAATAAAGATTGATTGATGGACCTCTGTCCTCTCACTCAGGGTGGATTAATCTCACCAGCTGATTCAACTTCTTGCAGAATTTTGCAACAGAGCAGCAGGAAGAAGTCTGGGTGAAGTCTGGGTGTGTCGGTCCACAGGTTAAGCTAACTTTGTGATTTCAAGAGAATTTTCCAGAGTGGAGTTTTTGTGTGAAAGCAGCTTTGGGAACAGAGCGTACGTTGATGTTGTGGGTGTGTTTTCCTGAGGTTGGCCGTTCTTGGCTCTCTTGCACAAGCACCGAGGAGAACCTTCTGTTTCTCCAGCAGGAGAGATCCTGAGAAGAAAACAGAAGTTAAGAGAGAGAGAAGGAGCTCCCTCCATGTTTGTCCGCCTGCAGAAACAAAGACTGATGACGTGGTCTCCTGTTAGGTAGAATAATTTATTGCAGTTCTTTATTTAATCCTCTGTTCCAGTTCATTAACAATAATTACAGGTTTAAAAGCCAAAAGCATTTACAAAGCGTACAAACATAGAACGTTACACACACACACTACAATCGCAGACTTAGTAATGGAAGCTCGTCGTGGCACGTTCGGAGAGAGGTGGACGACAGTGTGAAGGAAAGACGAGTCGCCATCTTTCCTCAAACCATCGGCGCCCGCTCTGCAACGCGCGCCGAGCCTCTTCAGTGATCATCGCTATCATTCTTCTGCAATTTACAGCAGCGGGATGAAAATACTAAGAGAGAGACCAAAAACGAAAAAGTGTATTGCTCTGAATTTCTCCTTTCTCAACGTGTTCATGACTGTACAGTGTTAAAAAATGAGAAGGACCAAGCGTTAAGACTTCAGCTGTAGGATCATGGCACAGAAAGAAGAGTGTGAGCAGGAAAGCAAAGAGACAGAGAGAAGAAGTGGATTCATTCAGGACTAAAGAGGAGGAAAGAATCTGATCCAAAGTTACAAATCAAGAACCAAAACACACGGACGCCGCTCAGACGCTCAATCAACACCGCTGTTTGGAGAGATAAGTTGACCGTTACATTCCTCTCTCCCCTCATTGGTTAGCTCTTTAGATTATTGCGGTAGTAAAGCTTTATTCAGCTGATAAAGGAGGATGGAGACACTGACCTCAGAGCAGCTCCTGCAGCAGACTCACTCTTCACGCCTCAGGAGTGCTTTTGTGCCTTGATTACAATTTTGATGATCCGGACGCCGGGTTTGAGGTTTTAGGGTCGTTAATGAGGAGGGTGAAAAATGAAGTGAAAAATAACTGCAGTTCCTAAAGTGTCCACTTGGGGCTGGCTCCTAAAGCAAAGAAGACTCATGAACAGCTGTTTTAAATGCCTGTTTTTACAGAAACAGTGTGGGGGATGAAGTTATGCTTAATTAGGGGCCTGACTGATATGATTGAGTACGGCCTCAACTCTGCCTGTTTGTTGGACATCAGTTGAAGTCAACATTTCCAGTACAGTGTCGAGATCATGACCTAGGTGGAACTTCAAAAAGCCGCAGTTCCTAAAGTGTCCACTTGGGGCTGGCTACTAAAGCAAAGAAGACTCATGAACAGCTGTTTTAAATGCCCGTTTTTACAGAAACAGTGTGGGGGATGAAGGCTAAGAGTTATGCTTAATTAGGGGCCCATCTGATTTAATTGAAAGGTGACTACGGCCTCAACTCTGCCTGCTTGTTGGACATCAGTTGAAGTCAACATATCCAGTACAATGTCGAGATCATGACCTAGGAGGAACTGCAAAAAGCTGCAGTTCCTAAAGTGTCCACTTGGGGCTGGCTCCAAAAGCAAAGAAGACTCATGAACAGCTGTTTTAAATGCCCATTTTTTAAGAAACAGTGTGGGGGATGAAGGCTAAGAGTTGTGCTTAATTAGGGGCCTGGCTGGTTTCATTGACAGGAGACGACGGCCTCAACTCTGCCAAGTTTGTCAGAAATCAGTTGAAGTCAACATTTCTAGTACGATATTGCGATCGTTGGGCAAGCAGCAGGCTTGAATGTTTTGAAATGTGGCCTATGTGAAACTGCAAAAAGCTGCAGTTCCTAAAGTGTCCACTTGGGGCTGGCTCCAAAAGCAAAGAAGACTCATGAACAGCTGTTTTAAATGCCCGTTTTTACAGAAACAGTGTGGGGGATGAAGGCTAAAAGCAATGCATAATGAGGGGCCTGGCTGGTTTAATTGAAAGGTGACTTTGGCTTCAACTCTGCCAAGTTTGCCAGAAATCAGTCAAAGTCAACATTTCTAGTACGATGTCGAGATTTTGACCTTGGTGGAACTGCAAAAATCTGCAGTTCCTAAAGTGTCCACTTGGGGCAGGCTCCAAAAGCAAAGAAGACTCATGAACAGCTGTTTTAAATGCCCATTTTTACAGAAACAGTGTGGGGGATGAAGTTATGCTTAATGAGGGGCCTGGCTGATATGATTGAGTATGGCTTCAACTCTGCCTGTTTGTTGGACATCAGTTGAAGTCAACATTTCCAGTAAAGTGTCGAGATCATGACCTAGGTGGAACTTCAAAAAGCTGCAGTTCCTAAAGTGTCCACTTGGGGCTAGCTTCTAAAGCCAAGAGGACTCATGAACAGCTGTTTTAAATGCCCGTTTTTCAAGAAACAGTGTGGGGGATGAAGTTATGCTTAATTAGGGGCCTGGCTGATATGATTGACAGGAGACGACGGCCTCAACTCTGCCAAGCTTCTCAGAAATCAGTTGAAGTCAACATTTCTAGTACGATGTTGTGATCGTTGGGCAAGCAGCAGGCTTGAATGTTTTGAAATGTGGCCTATGTGAAACTGCAAAAAGCTGCAGTTCCTAAAGTGTCCACTTGGGGCTGGCTCCAAAAGCAAAGAAGACTCATGAACAGCTGTTTTATATGCCCGTTTTTACAGAAACAGAGTGGGGGATGAAGGCTAAGAGCAATGCATAATGAGGGACCTGGCTGGTTTAATTGAAAGGTGACTTTGGCTTCAACTCTTCCAAGCTTGTCAGAAATCAGTCAAAGTCAACATTTCTAGTACAATGTCGAGATTGTGACCTTGGTGGAACTGCAAAAAGCTGCATTTCCTAAAGTGTCCACTTGGGGCTGGCTCCAAAAGCAAAGAAGACTCATGAACAGCTGTTTTAAATGCCCGTTTTTAAAGAAACAGTGTGGGGATGAAGGCTAAGGGTCTGCTTAATTAGGGGCCTGGCTGGTTTCATTGACAGGAGACGACGCCTCAACTCTGCCAAGCTTCTCAGAAATAAGCTGAAGTCAACATTTCTAGTACGATGTTGCGATCGTTGGGCAAGCAGCAGGCTTGAATGTTTTGAAATGTGGCCTATGTGAAACTGCAAAAAGCTGCAGTTCCTAAAGTGTCCACTTGGGGCAGGCTCCAAAAGCAAAGAAGACTCATGAACAGCTGTTTTAAATGCCCGTTTTTACAGAAACAGAGTGGGGGATGAAGGCTAAGAGCAATGCATAATCAGGGGCCTGGCTGGTTTAATTAAAAGGTGACTTTGGCCTCAACTCTGCCAAGTTTGTCAGAAATCAGTCAAAGTCAACATTTCTAGTACAATGTCGAGATTGTGACCTTGGTGGAACTGCAAAAAGCTGCAGTTCCTAAAGTGTCCACTTGGGGCTGGCTTCTAAAGCAAAGAAGACTCATGAACAGCTGTTTTAAATGCCCATTTTTAAAGAAACAGTGTGGGGATGAAGGCTAAGAGCAATGCATAATGAGGGGCCTGGCTGGTTTCATTGACAGGAGACGACGCCTCAACTCTGCCAAGCTTCTCAGAAATCAGTTGAAGTCAACATTTCTAGTACGATGTTGCGATCGTTGGGCAAGCAGCAGGCTTGAATGTTTTGAAATGTGGCCTATGTGAAACTGCAAGAAGCTGCAGTTCCTAAAGTTTCCACTTGGGGCTGGCTCCAAAAGCAAAGAAGACTCATGAACAGCTGTTTTAAATGCCCGTTTTTAAAGAAACAGTGTGGGGGATGAAGGCTAAGAGTTATGCATAATGAGGGGCCTGGCTGGTTTAATTGAAAGGTGACTTTGGCCTCAACTCTTCCAAGTTTGTCAGAAATCAGTCAAAGTCAACATTTCTAGTATGATGTCAAGATTGTGACCTTGGTGGAACTGCAAAAAGCTGCAGTTCCTAAAGTACCCACTTGGGGCTGGCTCCAAAAGCAAAGAAGACTCATGAACAGCTGTTTTAAATGCCCATTTTCACAGCCTGGTGCAGAAACAGTGTTATGTATAATCAAGCATAATGAGGGGCCTGGCTGATTTGATTGACAGGTGACTACGGCCTCAACTCCACCTGTTTGTTTACAAGTTAGTGGGAAATCAGTCGGAGTCAATATTTCCAGTACGATGTCGCGATCGTTGGGCAAGCAGCAGCCTTGAATGATAAAGAAGGTGACCTTTGTGGAACTGCAATAAACTGCAGTTCCTCGAGCGTCCACTAGAGGCAGGCTGCAAAAGTAACTCCTGTTTTAACAGCAGAAATAATCAAGATTAGAGTCTGGATCAAAACATGATTCCTCGTTACTCGTACACACTGTAAGTTCTGATTTGATCAGCGTTAAGATTATAAATCATACATTTGCATAATCAGGGGCACAGCTGATTGGCCGCCTTGTAGCTGTTTGCTGAGCTTTCTTTGACTCCGCCTCTTTTAGATCATCTTGGGTTGGGTCAGCGTTCCCAATATGGCGCCTGCCAGCACCAACGAGTGATGTCAGACCTCACATGTTGTATGTTTTAAACGGCAGAGAGGGTGCTTCAAACTCTAAAACGATCATCTCTAATATTTCCCCGACAGACACAGGGACTAAAGCTGATCTCAGGTCAGTGCATGACGGGCTAAAGCAGATACATTCAACCCAGACGTGTTGTGGTGAAGTTCAGATCTAAAGACACAGATTCACTCTGTCAGATATTTGAATCAAGCAGGACAACAATCTGAGATGACTCTGATTTGACCTCTCTGTGTCTGTGTTTCTGTGAACGCTGGATGAGACCTGCTGCACACTGAGCAGCTCTGCATTATGCAGGACTGAGGTATCACTTACTCAGCAGCTGCTCACGTCTTTTGCATCATTGATTCAGTGGGTCAGAATAAAAGCCAATCCAGTGAGTTTGTTGAATGTTGCATATATGAAGAAAGCTTTGTGCACCTCAAACAACCTGAAAACGATCGGCCCAGGAGAGCTGCGTAAGGGAAACAATCAGAAAGCTGCTTTCACACACACACACACACGCACACACACCTCAGTTTGCACCCCTGGATTCATCCAGATGTTCAGGAGCCGGACGCCACACTGTCACCTGTGAGACCTTCTCCGTGTGCAGGCGGGACGCTGCAGATCATTCAGGTATTTTCTATCATTGGAACAAATCAGAGAAAGGGACAAAAAGCAGAACACACACACAACCGAGGGAGCTGAGTCATTCGATCCCATACTCACACACACCCACCTGGTGACAGCCTGCTAACAGGTCTGAGACTCGGGTGTCGAGAGGCGAGTGCAGCTACCTGCGTGTGTACCAGCAGGGCGGTGACTTTCTCTCTGAACACCTGACACAAAAATAGATCTGATCTCTTTAAAACCTCACAAACAGACAAACAGCTCACAGCACCAGAAGCAGCAGCATGTGGAGAGAGAGAGAGAGAGAGTGTGTGTGTGTGTGTGTGTGTGTGTGTGTGTGTGTGTGTGTGTGTCTGAACAATCAGGATGAGTAGAAAACGTTGCTGGTTGTGTGTCCTCACACATGCTTCAAAACTCAAACTCAAGTGCAGAGAACAGAAATGTGCTTTCAGCCGTCGTCTCGCCCTCATTGAGTCTTTCTTTCGTGTGCAAACACAAACCATGAGACGCCTCCAGGAGAGCCTGAGACTGAGACGCCACACACCTCCTGCAGGCTGGATAGTTCCTCTCTGTGTGTGAGAGCAGACTCAGTGCCATGACCATGAATGTGCGTGTGTGTCAGTGTGTCTTAGTCCAGCTCAGGGGACTCTGGTGTCTCAGTGTCTCTCTCTGCGTCCTCTAAGGACTCCTCTCCCTCTGCTGTGTCCTCGGGGGCCTCGTCGGTGGGCGTGACCAGCTCTGTCGTCGTGGTTTCCTCTTGTATCGTAGCATCAGTTTCCGTCTCATCCAGCGGCGACCCCTCTTCCTCCCCTCCTCCATCTATTTCCTCCTCCTCCTCTGCGATGAAGGCGTCCAGTCTCTGCAGGGGCAGCGTCGCTGAGACCAGGCTGGCGATGGGGTGCAGGTGCGGCATGTCCGTGGGGGGCAGCAGGGTGAGGGACTCCACGCTGAGGGTGTCCGTGCTGCTGTCGGTCAGCAGGGAGATGGTGGGCTGGGAGGCCGGGGTCAGGCTCGGGGCCAGGTTAGGAGCTGCAATAAGGGCAGAGGGAGTAGAGGGCACAGGCGTTACTTCTCCACCTCCTCCTTCTCCGCCCGAGGAGGACGGAGGAGTGTGCTCCAGAAATGTGCCGTCGTCTAGGAGAGAGCAGAGGACAGAGAACAGGTTTTAAGATTCTCACTGTGACGGGAGTGAGTCAGCAGAAAGAGAATCTCAGGACTTTCACTGAAACCAGGAGAGTTCACCGAGCAGAGAGCTGGATTCTCAAAACCCTAAAAACCTCTGTGTGTCATAACCACCAACTACAAGACAACAGACAACACCGCTCCACTTCCCCCCCACGGCAAACATCCCTGAGGTCTGTGCAGAGAACAGAAGAACAGGTTGTGCTGTGCAGTTTGCACATATTTATGAAGCTATGCAGACATACGGGGAAAACACAGCCTCCATGCAAATAAGCCTCAATGCAAAAAGACGCCCACAGCGTTCACAGCCTTCACAGAGTCAGAGACATGATGTTTAGAGGGTTTAACGTCACTGCAGCTCATTATTTAAACACTCTGGGACGTCAATCTGTCTGTGATATAAGTGCAGGTTAGTCAGGCTGGAGCTGCAGGATGGGAGCTGAGTTACACACAAAGAAAGAGATGTCACATCAAACTGCTGCTGCCTCCTCTCATGCATCATCCACATGTATAAGAACTAAGCTCCTCAGTGGATCAGAGTTGGATGCAAACAGGAGCAAAGCTGCTGAACTTAATGCAACAGAGTCTCAACAGTCTCTCTCCTCGGTGTTACCTGTGCAGGTTTTCTGTGTCAGCTCCACCTCTGCTCCGCACACACTGACTCAACCTTTACTCTACTTTCCCAGTTTCACCTTTCAAAGCCTGCAGCTCATGTTCCTCTCTGCTGTGTGTGTGTGTCTTTGTGTGCGAGCTACCTGTGGGGCTCTGAGCCGATATTGTGCTCGCGGTAACAGAGTCACATCTTCCTGTGCTCCCACTCCCACTGGAGGGAGGCGAGGGGGAGGAGAGGGGTGAGGGACTGTGCTGCGACACACAGTGAGCCACTGCAAACCCTGGAGAAGGAGCACAGGAACATAGACACACACACACACACACACACACACGTGTTATCAGGGTGGCTCAGTTAGATCAAGTCTGCATTTTGAAAATGAACGATGACCTTTATTTCTTTTTGCCTACTGTTTTAAATAAGAGCACGTGTTTTCTGATGCTAAATATCTGAAGGTGGGGTGACTTACACTCCGAGACACCTCTTCACTCTGTTTGGATAAAATGAAAGCTGTCTCTCAGTCTCTCAGTGTTTCAGACTGGATTTCAGGACGCTGATCCAGCAGGACATTTAACCCGTTCATCCCTCAAAGATCAGGAACAGAGCAGGTAATCAATGATCTTACATGAAGACGTTCACTTCGAGTAAAGGTGACTTCAGACCAAATGGAAGAAATCCTCTGAGTCACGTCTCAGCTCATGTTTGAAGTCTCTTCAGATCAAAAGCGATGTTTGCCCTTCTAGATATGACAGCAGAAGTTATGCCCTCTTTTCTTGATTCATAACATTCTCAGAAGGACGATTCTCTGAAACTAATACCCGTGTTTCCAGTGAGTCTCAGTTTCACTGTAGAAGTCACACAGAGGCTGCACTCTCTCTCACTTGATCTTGATGAACCCACAAACTCTATTAACTTTTGATATAATTACAATAAACGGCTCCTGATGCTCCAGTCCGTCTGGAGGAGGACTTTCCTGAGTGATCAATCATTTCTGTGTTGCTAATTCACCCTGCATGCCAGGATCATGCTTCTACACATGAAGCTGTTCCTGGGACTTCACCTTTGAACATTCCTCTCTTGTTTTATTAATGTTTGATTATTGCACCTCCTCTTTAAAGTGTCGACTCTGCAGAAGTGTGGAGGCTACATTAGAGCATGTAGTGAAGCATGGATGTCTGTACGTCACCTGGTACTTTATCCACGGTGGCAAACACCGATCTGTTGGCCGTGGGGTCGTTGGGCGCTCGTCTCGACTGCTCGTAGAAGCGGAAAGGGAGAGCGCTCGGTGAAGCGTTGGCTGTCTGGCCGAAACCCAACACCTCTGACGCACTTGGCTGCACAGGCAGGTCCAACAGAGCTGCACTCACAAAGAGAGAGAGAGAGAGAGAGTCAGAACACTGTGCTTTGCTTGTTTAATTAATACTGGATGTTTCTGCTGCTGCATTCATGCCCGTCCAGCTTAATCAGCTGAACGGAGACAGAGGAGGAGAGACCAAATTCAGATCCAAAACAACACGTGTCTCTTCACCTGCGATCCTCTGCATCTTCATGCGTCGGGCCTGGATGCGACCCTTGGCGAGCCTCTGCTTGGCGATGATGCAGCGGATGTGGTCGGCGAAGATGAAGTTGGCCTGCAGGATGGGGAGGGGCTTGGCGTGCGGGTTGGAGCTGGGCTTATGGATGACGATGTTCAACGCTCTGCTGTCATCCTCAACGCCGGACACCTGCATGTCCTGTTCAAAGACACAAAGACAAGAGGAGGTTAGAAAGAATACGGACAATCTGCAGGAGGAGGAGGAAAGAAAACAACAAAGATGATCATAAAAATAAAAGGATGGAGGGTTGAATCACAAATGAAGAGATTAATTAAACATAAGCCAAGTTACATTTACAACATTTTAGTGATGCTTAATTTATGTGACGGCGTCCAAGGAAAAGGAGAAACGAGGGGAGGAGACAAGTTCAAAAATCTAGATAAACTTCCCTGTTATCACTCCACTTCTCTCTTACCTGCAGAAGGCCGGCAAACTTGACCACCCCCCATCCGAGGCGTTTGGTTTCAGGTTCCACCAGACTCATCTGGTACACATCCACGGCGAGGAACCTCTGAGCCTGGCCGCCATCCTTGCTTACCACCATGCAGGCGATGAGGTCACTGTTATCTGTAAGAGACAACATGGAGGACAAGTTAGGGACGACGATCTCACTTAGGTCAAAGTTCTGACCCATTGAAGGTCAAACTTCTTCATTAAGCATGGTTATTATCAGCATTCTTATTGGTCTTCTGGCTGTGTAAGATGCTTGATTCTGATTGGTCAAAACCCCTTCATGACGGTTATTCACTTTCACTAACATGAGCAACGCCATATTGGATCCTGTCCATCAATATGATGAAGGAGTGGAGCAGGTGAGAGAAACTTTAGGTTAGTGATCTCTACAAAGAAAGTTGGTGATGATAGCAGCAGGGTTCAAAGTTGTGACATTAGTTTCTTTTTAAAGGTGTGTGAACCGCAGAGCTCAGAGAAGGAGGAGAGCTGAATGAGGACAGTTTCATGTTCAATCCGACGCAACAGGAAGAGAAGAATCCATCACCATGGAACGATCACTGACGTGGAATCACTGGGACTGTTTTTAAAACTTTAAATCATTTAAATCAATAAAATTATCTCTCGTCAGGGTCTTGTCCACCCTGAAGGAGTTGTATTTCCCATAACTACCTGGTATCTCTTACTTATTTGCTTCTCTGGTGAGCTGCGTCGGACTTTACTTCACAGACATATCAAAACTCTCAGTCAAACAGATCAAAGCTCTCCCCCCCCCACACGTCTACGAGAATGAAAAAGCAGTGAGCCCACATCTCAGCAGCTTCACTGCAGCTCACCTTCTGCAGAGAAATCTAAAAATATGGAACCGGTGACGACTTGATTTGAAACTTCTAGCTTTGGTTGAAATATTCCCCACCCTTGTTGGCTCTAAATGTGAACCATGAACTTCACACTGACGTACAACCCCCGACAGACTTCTCTTTATCAGTCTCACTCATGCCCTTTCCACTGAATAATATCGGTAATATCTGGTTCCTTGATTTCCTTTCTCTTGAATCCTGTGTTTGTATTGGTCTGTTCCAGTTTCTTAAGAACACAGTCTTAATTTCTGCTGTGGGAAAACTTCTTTCAGTACTTTTTGGGGGTTTATCAATCATTCGTTTTCGGTCAGGCAGCTTTTGTAACTTGTGGTGCGAATAATGTGGCCTCTTTGTTTTGTGAATTGCTCAATATGAAAAGATAATCAGGAGTTTCCAACGACTTGAGAGTGCCAAGTGAAACAGTGAAAAGCACCTGCAGCTACAGAGGAAGCTCTTGGCTTACCGTGGATACCGAGCGGGAACTTGGATGTTAAATTATTGATGTTCCATATGTTTTTGGGAAAAGATGTTTTCAAACTGCTGAGTTTGTTCAGAAAGTTCTTCTATGAAAGAGACGAGCTGCAGAGAAGCACATGCTTTAAAAGAGTTAGTTTCATTATGTTTCTGCGTATTAGTCAAGGAGTTTTTTTAGATTCACTTCCACCCAATCAGAAGGAAGTGAACAGAGGGAATATAGACTTATAAGAAACTAAAATAGACCGTTTCTGAGAGTACAATGAGATGTCAGGAGTTTCCCTATTTCAGGATACTTTTGGCACCATTATTAATCATCGAGGAAATGTGATTAGTTATCGCTGAAGTTGAAAGATTTCTAACAAACTTTACTTCTGAAAATAACTCCTACGTTTTCCAAACACAGTTTTGAACTCTTCCTACGCTTTCAAATATTCCTTTAAGCTATCAAGCTTACTTAACCAACCTGCTGGACCGCACAGACACAGCTGGATGCACACAGTGGAGCGATTGTACTCTCTTGTGAAAAGTTAAAACAACAGACTAACCACGTGAGCTCAGTTTAAATCAGAGTCTCATTGTTCTTGTGCAGTAAATCTTCAGGAGATAGGTCAAATTTGATGCTCCTGGGGGTTACTTTCACTTTGCCAGGAAACGGGCAGGTAGCATCACCGCTGACCCCTCACACCCTGGACACAAATTCTTCAAACTCCTCCCCTCCGGCAGGCGCTACAGATCACTGTGCGCCAAAACAACCCGCCATAAGAACAGTTTCTTCCCCCAGGCTGTCACTCTGATGAACACTAAACCATAACAGTGTCATACCTGTCAGATAAATACTCTCTGTACATATACATGTAGATACACAATGCAACAATTCTCAAAGCAGAATTCCATATTTCTATTTTTTGTATTATTTAACTTTATTTTATAATGTAAAACTACCTCTGCAACTCACCACTGCACTTTATCATATTATTTTAGCCTGTACATATTAGTCAAGCCTATTTGTTGTTTCTTTGTATTTATAGCTAAGGTTATTGTTATTATATTTTTATTTTATTTTTTATTGTAGTTCTTTTTCTTATTCCTATTCTTATGTCTTGTACAAAGAGAGCACAGTTTACTAAAGTCAAATTCCTTGTGTGTTCAAGCATACTTGGCGAATAAAGCTGATTCTGATTCTGATTCTGATTCTTTGAGTGGATTTTGGCGCCCCCTGTGGACAAAGAGGTCAGTGCTGCTTTTCTCCAGGACTTGGACATGTGAGGCCAAAATCACCTTTCCTATTTTGCCACTAACATCTGATCTTTTAATCTGTGAGTCCAATGAGATGTAAGTGCCGAATGTAAAGAAACTTTTTTTTTTAAAGTTATATTTTTGGGGCTTTTTGCCTTTATTCCATAGGACAGCCGAAGAGAGACAGGAAATATGAGGAGTAGAGAGCGGGGGAAGACATGCAGGAAATGGTCGACCAGTTGGGAATCGAACCGGCGACCCCTGCTACGAGGACTGTAGTCTCTGTATGTGGGGCGCTTAGACCTCTAGGCCACCAGCTTCCCAAATGTAAAGAACCTTACTCAACCCAAAACTCAATTCTAAACCATCATAACAACAGCTCCACTAACACAATATCCAGGTACAGACATGAGTGAATGTTCAGCGAGCTAACTTTAACCACAGGATGTAGTGAAAAGGAGACTGTGGCAGCTTGATGGTCAGAAAAAAAGTTTGTGGGTGAGAGGTTGCAGGTTCAATTCCCCCAAAATCTGAGGAAAAACCCCTCCCTCTACCCACAATGACTCTGCGATGTTTGTTCTTAGTCAGACACCTGGTTTAAATGAAAGTGACACTGACTGAGCAGAAAACAGAAAACAGAAACCTGAGGGAACCCAGGAAGGGAGTTATCAGATTAAAGCATATTAAGATTTTGATAGTTTATCATTTGAAGTGACAGAAACTTACTGGAAGCTAAGTCACCTCTGATATGAGAGCTCTTAAAAAACGTTGTCTCCTAAATCTGATGCAGAATCAGACAAGTGTTTGGAGTCAGAAAAAACAGTCACAGTTTCAACCACGGAATCAGATCTCAGGAGGTGTCATCGCGCATTCATGGACAGACATTTTGAGTAATTATATTCTGATCATTTGGCCCAGACAGAGGGAAAATGACACGTCATTGTGGTTTAGTTGTGGTCAAATTTCTGAGTATTATTTATGTTCTGAGTGAAACAGAGAGACAACTAAAAAAAGATTGAATAAAAATGTTATCAGACGGCAAATAAATCACATTGTTAAGATTAATTAGTAAAGGTTAAACATAAGGAAAAGAAGCAGTCATCAACCATCAAACAAACTAACAAACTGACTGACTAACTAACCAAAAGACCGACTATCAAACCAACCAAGAGACTGACCTAATGACCAACCAACCAATCGACCAACAAACCACCAACCGACCTACTGACTAACCATCAAAACCAACCAAACATCAAACAAGTGAACCTTAAACCAACCAACTGACAAACCAATGACAAAAACAGCAACGCAACAGACCAACAGTCTTACTAACCAACTAACCAACTAACCAACCAACCAACCAACCAACTAACCAACCAACCAACCAACCAACCAACCAACCAACCAACCAACCAACCAACCAACCAACCAACCAACCAACCAACCAACCAACCAACCGTCTTACTAACCAACTAACCAACCAACCAACCAACCAACCAACCAACCAACTACCCAACCGTCAACTGTCTTACTAACCAACTAACCAACCAACCAACCAACCAACCAACCAACCAACCAACCAACAGTCTTACTAACCAACTAACCAACCAACCAACCAACCAACCAACCAACCAACCAACCAACCAACCAACCAACCAACCAACCAACCAACCAACCAACAGTCTTACTAATCAACTAACCAACCAACAGACCAACCAACCAACCGTCTTACTAAACAACCAACAGACCAACCAACCAACCAACCAACCAACCAACCAACCAACCAACCAACCAACCAACCAACCGTCATATTAACAAACTAACCAACCAACCAACCAACCAACCAACCAACTACCCAACCGTCGTACTAACCAACTAACCAACCAACCGTCATATTAACAAACTAACCAACCAACCAACCAACCAACCAACCAACCAACCAACCGTCTTACTAATCAACTAACCAACCAACTAACCAAACGTCTTACTAAACAACCAACAGACCAACCAACCAACCAACCAAACGTCTTACTAAACAACCAACAGACCAACCAACCAACCAACCACCCAACCGTCGTACTAACCAACTAACCAACCAACCGTCATATTAACCAACCAACCAACCAACCAACCGACCAACCGTCTTACTAACCAACTAACCAACCAACCAACCAACCAACCAACCAACCAACCAACCAAACAACCAACCAACCAACCAACCAACCAACCAACCGTCTTACTAACCAACTAACCAACCAACCAACCAACCAACCAACCAACCGTCTTACTAACCAACTAACCAACCAACCAACCAACCAACCGTCTTACTAACCAACTAACCAACCAACCAACCAACCGTCTTACTAACCAACTAACCAACCGACCGACCAACTAACCAACTAACTAACTAACTTACTAACTAACTAACCGACCGACTAACCAACCAACCAACCAACCAACCAACCAACCAACCAACCAACCAACTAACCAACCATCGAACCAACTAACTAACTAACCAACCGACGACCGACCAACTAACTAACCAACCGACCAAACATCAAACCAACCACCTGACTGACTAACCACCGACCAGTCATAAAAGACATTAATGAGAGACATGAGAATTTATTGTTTCCATGACCATGATTCAGGAAAAATGATCGGTAGAGCTTTCAAACAAATAAGGTCAACAAAAAAAGATTCTGTTCCAGATTCAAAAGTCAGTCAGTTATCGTTCACAGCCAATCATGACTTTTCCATTAAAGGGTTTAAAAAAAGAAATGGGCAGTGCTTCAGTGTAAAAACAAATGTCACCACAACCACAGCACATCTCCATGAAGCATCACCAGGCCGCTTTTGGCATTTTCACATCATTGATGGTCGGCAAATGTGTCCTCAAAAAGCACCGAACCTGCAGCTCAGTCATCATAGATGTTATGATAACTGTAAAAAGTCACAGCTGCCTACTTACACCACAGACAGTACAGTCATCACTGCTACCGAAACAACCCAACAGAACTTTCATCTTCTCTTTAATTCCAAGAAGTGATATCAGAGACCATTCTTATCAACTTAAATCACAAACTTGATAAAAATAAAACACTGAACTTCGTAAAGCTGACTCTTATTCTCTGATCTATCAGAGTGATGTGACATTTTCCACCGTCTTCTCTCCAGTACAGAAAAAGAAAACAGATAAGAGACGGTGCAAAGAGACCAGAGAAGGGGAGAGATAGAGGAAAAGGGCTTTTCTGTGCTTACATTACAAGATGCACTTTATATAGATATGTGGAAAAAAATCTGCTGTAGAGAATTTTCTGTGTATTTTTTTTATTTCTGAGAAATAAACTTAAAATTAAAACTTGTTGAGCTCATTTACAGAAAGAGGGGGCCTTCCTGTTTCTGGATTATGATTATATCTGGTTTCCTCTTTGCATGGTTCAGTTTTAACCTGACTTTATGGTGGACTGGGTTCACTGATAATGGTTTTTGTGTGATTTTGAGCCCATGCAGTGACTTCCACTACAGAGTCATTCTCTCTGGAGGGTCCTTTTTTATACCCAGTCATGTCCCTGATCTGTTGATCATTAACTTAAGGTGTTTCAGGTGTTTTTTTCTGTTTTTTGCTGCCCTTGTCACAACTTTTTTGCAGTTTTGCTAGCATTAAATTTAAAATAATCTTATACATATATTAAGAGAGACAGGAAATGTGGAGAGTAGAGAGCGGGGGAAGACATGCAGGTAATGGTTGCGGCCGGGAATTGAACCGGCGACCCCTGCAACGAGGGCTGTGGCATCTGTAGGTGGGGCGCTTAGACCGCTATACCACCAGCGCCCCAAAATAATCTTATATTTTAAGTATAAAATAAAAATACAGTTTAGTTTCAACATCTGATAGATTGTGATGGTATGCAAATAATTGAAACCCCTTCTTTAATTGAATATAGCAGAAAAACAACATGTCTTTATCAACATTTTACACGGTGTCCCAAATTTGGTATTGAGGCTGTAACATGTCGCTAAGCTGCAGATCACCTTTTAGCTAACAATGTGTGGATGTGACAGTTTAATGTGTCATATTTAAATCTGTATTTTAACTTTAACAGAACTTCTCTGTATGATGAGTTTATGTGTTGCATGTGTGAAAAATCCTCACTCATGTTCACATTACTGTGCAAATGAACTTGTGATATCCTGCAATGTAGAGCTAACCACATGCAAGTTTCTGTTACATCATCGGCACACCTGCGTACAGCAGATATATCAGTGTGTTGGTGTTCGTCTGCTTGCATGCTCCTCACTCTACATATTGTTCAGACGACTCATGAATAGTGTTTTTGCATAGAAGTAATATACTGATGCGTTTTGGGGAAAGCGTGCACTGCTGGGGGGTTGGTGTAGTTTTTTCTCCCACTAGGGTCTGGTTTGAAGTATGCAAAAGTATATTTGAAGCTACACTACCAGCCAAAAGTTTGGAAACACCTTCTCATTCAAGGGTTTGTATTTATTTTAATTATTGTGAACACTGTAGATTAATACTGAAGACATCAAAACTATGAAAGAACATATATGGAATTATCAAATTTTTAAAAAGTGTTAAACAAAGCAGAATGTTTTATATTTTAGATTCTGTAAAGTAGCCCCCTTTTTCCTTCATGACAGCTTTGCACACTCTTGGTATTCTCTCAGTCTGCTTCATGAAGTGGTCTCCTGGAATGGTTTCTAATGAACATGAGCCTTGTCAAGAGTTCATTTGTAGAATGACTTTCCTTCTTAATGTGTTTGAGACCATCAGCTGTGTTGTTCAGAGGTAGGGTTAGTACACAATGGATAGCTCTATTTGACTACTGTTGTAATCCAGATTATGGTAAAACCAGATTATTTCATAGTTTTGATGTCTTCAGTATTAATCTACAATGTTGGAAATAATTAAAATAGATATAAACCATTGAATGAGAAGGTGTGTCCAAACGTGTGACTGGTAGTGTACAGTCATGGCCAAAAGTTTTGAGAATGACACAACTATTAATTTTCACAAAGTCTGCTGTTTCAGTTTTTATAATGGCAATTTGCATATATGTTATGAGGAGTGATCAGCTCAACTGCAATTAATTGCAAAGTCCCTCTTTACCTTGAAAATGAACTTTATCACCAAAAACACATTTCCACTGCATTTCAGCCCTGCCACAAAAGGACCAGCTAACATCATTTCAATGACACACAGGTGTCACACACATTAACACAGGTGTGGGTGTTGATGAGAACAAGGCTGGCGATCAATCTGTCATGATTGAGTGACTGGACACTTTAAAAGGAAGATGGTACATGACACCATTGTTCCTCATCTGTTAGCCATGGTTACCTGCAAGGAAACACGTGCAGCCATCATTGCATTGCACAAAAAGGGCCTAACAGGGAAGTTTATAGCAGCGAGTAAGATTGCACCTCAGTCAACCGTCTATCCAATTATCAAGAACTTCAAGGAGAGAGGTTCAATTGTTGCCAAACAGGCTCCAGGGCGCCCAAGAAAGTCCAGCAAGCGCCAGGACCGTCTCCTGAAGGTGTTACAGCTGCGGGATCGGGCCACCACCAGTGCAGAGCTTGCTCAGGAATGGCAGCAGGCAGGTGTGAGTGCATCTGCACGCACAGTGAGGCGAAGACTTTTGGAGGAAGGCCTGGTGTCAAGGAGGGCAGCAAAGAAGCCACTTCTCTCCAGTAAAAACATCAGGGACAGACTGATATTCTGCAGAAGGTACAGGGACTGGACTGCTGAGGACTGGGGTAAAGTCATTTTCTCTGATGAATCTCCTTTCCGATTGTTTGGGGCATCTGGAGGAAGGCTTGTTCGGAGAAGACGAGGGGAGCGCTACCATCAGTCCTGTCTCTTGCCAACAGTGAAGCATCCTGAGACCATTCATGTGTGGGGTTGCTTTTCGGTCAAGGGAGTGGGCTCTCTCACAATCTTGCCTAAAAACACAGCCATGAATAAAGAATGGTACCAGAACGTCCTCCCAGAGCAACTTCTCACAACCATCCAAGGGCAGTTTGGTGATGAAGAATGCCTTTTCCAGCATGATGGAGCACCTTGCCATAAAGCAAAAGTCATAACAAAATGGCTCGGGGAACAAAACATTAAGATTTTGGGCCCTTGGCCAGGAAACTCCCCAGATCTTAATCCCAACTTGTGGTCAATCCTCAAGAGGCGGGTGGACAATCAAAAACCCACAAATTCTGACAAACTCAAAGCATTGATTCTGCAAGAATGGACTGCCATCAGTCAGGATTTGGTCCAGAAGTTGATTGACAGCATGTCAGGGAGAATTGCAGAGGTCTTGAAAAAGAAGGTTCAACACTGCAAATATTGACTTATTGCATGAATTCTGTGTAATTCTCAATAAAAGCTTTTGATACTTATGAAATGCTTCTAATTGTATTTCATTATACCATAGAAACATCTGACAAAAACACCTAAAAACCCTGAAGCAGCAGACTTTGTGGAAATGTAATATTTGTGTCATTCTCAAAACTTTTGGCCATGACTGTAGATGAGTATTTACTTTGGTGTGTGCAGGAAAACCTGGAGAGCAAAAGCAGGCAGAATGCAATCTGACAAAATGACATCCTGGCTCTCATTGGCGGTAATACGATGACAGTTAACTTATCTCTGAAACTGATATCTACATGCAAGTGCAATAAGACAGCTCACAATTCTATACCATGATGTTCTGCAAACTTAATACCTGTTATCTACAAGTTCACCCCCACAAAGTAAACTGGAGTAAAGCTTCTGTTTAAATAAACATTTACAGTCAAACTGAAACCTGCTGGAAACAGATGATCAAGAAATCCTATGAGGGATGTAATAAGCCGGGAAATGATGGAATTAATTTGCAGACATGTCTGCAGGGCTGATTCAGCGTCTGCACAATAAACAATAAAGCTCACAGAGAAAGTGGTCTTGGCTGAAAGAGAACATTTCCTTAATTTCACCTCTGGGGATCCAGAACGTTTAATCTGAGCCATAAATAAGCAGGTTAGCTCTCCTCCAACCTTTGTTGTGTTTTTATTATTAAATGAAACAGTGTGAGTGTGAGTCAGTGTGGTCTTACTGAGGTCTAACACATCATCCGTCTTGATGAGGTCTTCAGGTCTGGTCAGAGGCAGCTGTGTTTCAGGTTCTCCCTGAAGCTGGAGCGATAAGGACCGCAGCATGAAGAACACACGGATAGCCTGCGCACACACAAACACACACAAACACACAAACTGATAAGTTACACTAAACTAACCTTCCTGTGTGAAACTGATAGAGACAACCAGACCATGAAATACAGAGAATAACTACGGCTCCAAAACAGAACGGTTTAATCACGGTGAGAGTCGGCCTCATAATTTATATCTCTCTGATCAGTCTTGGTGTTTGGCCATTGTTCTCAATTCTTTGCAGCACTGTTGTTCCTGGCAGAGCACCAAACCACAGAGAATGTAGCACACACCTGCCTCGAGCGTAACGGAGAAATCAGAAAGGTGTTGTACAGAGTCAATGATTGCTTTGATAAAAACGATTAGAAGGATTTCATGTGGTCCAGCTCAAAGATCTGAGACAGTTCTTCTGCAAGCAGGTACAACAAAGTGATGACAACAGAAAAACTTAACATGCAAGAAACCAGATGCATTCAGTCTTTAGGGAATATGTGTTTCTATTTCTGAACACACCCTGCGCGTCTTCTCCACGTCCCCACACGGCAGCCTCTTGACAAAGTCGATGCCCGTCAGAGGGGTCCCGGTGGGCGGCAGCAGAACTGAGGCGTCCATCATGAGATACTCCACATTCAGAGGTTTACTCTGCAACATGCACACGAAACAAGAAAGAGAGAGTGAGCTCAGGTTATCATGATTCATTCCAGAAAAAGAAAAAAAAACAGGAAACAAAATGTGACTTAAAATCAGGATCACTCACCGTCATGCTCCGGTATTCATCTTCAAACATGTCCAGGAAGATCTCCTCGCCCTGTGAGGACATTAGGGGTTAAAATATTGACATTATGAGCACTTTTCTGTCCAAGATGGCTACATCTCAAAATCCTCAACCTTTAATTGGCTGTTTCAGAGGAGGGACTTCATGTACAACTCTCCTCTTTGGACCGTGTTGCAACATGCTACCAGTGGCTGTCTTTGCATTTCATTTAAGCACAATTTCCTCTGAGAGTTTAGCTTCAAAGTTGTACATGTTGCCTGTTGTGTTTTCAGTAAACAGTGATTTAACATCTTTATCATACTTCAACGTTAGCAGTCTAAGTTGACGGTGGAAAGACAGCGTCTTGCATAACTCTGCACGGCCTCATATTCCCACGGTGAGACTGTTTGTTTCCATTCAAGCAGATGCAACAAGTTGTGCAGCCCTGTGTGCACACTCCTCTGAATAATCAACACATCTTACTCAACATCCATGAACGCCCACTATCTGCTCTTTTCTCTTAATGCAGTATCGCTCTGGAACGGTGCGAAAGCGAGCGCTACGAAACAAAAACAACAGAAAAGTGAGGAGTCTCTCTCTTTGATGCACGCTGACACACAATGAGCAATAACATGCATTCCCTCCTCTTTGCTGCATGCTTATATCTCATGTTAGTATCACACACGCTGCTAACTTATTAGTTGTTTCAGCTGTTGTCATCTGCACAGTGATAATTCACATTTACACGTTACATTCTGCATCCTCATGCAACCCATGCCTGCAGAGAGGAGTGGAAATAAACGCTCTTACAAAGCTCCGTGTTGAGGATCGCTCTCTGGTGAGTGACATCATGCTGTGTGTGATCTTTGCATGTATCTTTGCCCGTCACAGCTTCTCGGTGTAACCACATTCCTTCACTCTCTCACAGAGCAGCACAAAAACTCAAGATCCTTATCCCCTGTTTTTAAAATCCTGCAAACTTCTTCTGAACATTTAAGCTGGTAAAGAAGGCCCCGCTCTGTGGTTGGACTAGAACTGGACAGTCTGGAGTCAGTGGCTGAGAGGAGGTTGATGGACAAACTGCGAGCCATCCTGGATAACCCCTCTCACCTTCTCCATGATGAGCTGTGGCTGATGGGGAGCTCGTTCAGTCAATGCATCATCCCACCACGGTGCAAGACTGAACGCTTCAGGCGCTCCTTTGTGCCCACCGCCATCAGACTGTTGAACAGTAATGGAGGCCACAGACTGCACCATGCTGACCACTGACACCCCCCCTTAATCTGTCATGACTAACTATAATCACACCATGTCAACCTGTCACTACTGAATCCTTTTTAATACTGTAATTACTGCTATTTAATCTATATTCAATTGTAACATTGTATATATCTAAATTGTATTTTAACTTATTTATTTGATTTGATTTTACTTATTGAAACTTCTTCTTGATTGTACTTATGTCTGGGTTGCTGTAACAACCCAATTCATTTTTATTTTTTATTATTATTTTCATCATTATTATCTAAAGCAGGGGTGTCCAAACTTTTTTCAAAGAGGGCCACATTTGATGTTGTCAGAATACCTCAGGGCCAGTGGCTCCTACTGAGACTGAGTAATCATAAAAGTTATATATGAAATCTCTATTTAATAACAATTATATTAAACATTTTCTCAATAAAACAGTAACTAGGTAGTCCTCAGGTCTCTTCAAGCCACGTAAACTTTATCTTCTTCTGGAGGAAAATGTTTTTCAGGTCGGGCAATGTGGGAAAAATATAGCCTCATTATTTTTCTATGGCAGGATCACGATCTGGATTTCATCACACTTCTTTTTCATGTTGTTTTTTAAGACTTTTCTGACCAGCAGACAACATTTTAAGAACTAAATAATTATTTTCCTGAGTTCTGAACTATTTTTTATTCACCAAATTTGGCTTTTTCTGCACAATTTCATAATTTTGATTTTGTCTTGTGTCCTCTTTTGTGTCTTCTGAACTTTAAGTGTTCATCAAGAACATTTTCACATCATGATAAAAACATTAATTTGAAAACCTGTCAGCTTTAAGAGTTCTTGTGTTTCTTCTTTATTGCCGTCTTGCAGAATTCCCAGTGCTTTGGCTTTAAAGGTGACATATCACGCTTTTTTCATCAACATATATTGGTCTAAGAGGTCCCCAAAAAATGTCTTTAAAGTTTATGCTCAAAAAAACATTTTGAAATCAGATTCTGGCATGCCTGAAAAGCCCTCTTCTTCCTCAGAACACTCTGTTTTCCCTCTGACCACGCCCCCTCAGGACGTGGGCGTGGCCTCGTCTGTCCAGCACGTTGATCTAATGTTTACATGTTGGCTGAATATACACGGCTGCTCACAGACCCGCGTTACTTCAACCCTCTGAATCTGATCCAGAATCTGATCCTGACGGAGAGGCGCCTGCAGCAGGACCTTTCTGAACCATTGGTCACAGATTTAGTGTTTCTTGTTGTTTTATTTGTCAGCATGTCGACGTGTGTCTTGGTACACAGCTACCAACATGTAGCTATGTGGCTATGCTAACTAGCGCTAGCACTTTTCTATGGAAAATAAAAATCATCCACTAGATCTTCAAATCTGCAGACGTGGGGAGTAAAACCGACCTTTGTGTTTATTAAGACAGCCTACAACTAGCATGCCTCCCTCCTAAGCTCCTTGTTAGCACACGTGTGCAGGGAATGAAAAACGGAGGAGGGGTTGAGTTGTATTTTATACAGTCTATGGGCTGAACAAGCTCCGAGCTCTGACTTCCTGTTACAGACCGGATATTGTTGTTACGTAACAAAAACACTGAAAACTGAAACGGCTGGTTTCAGCACACATTTACAGAAAGGTGGAGAAATCAGAACAGGGGCAGAATGGATTATTTTCATTCTCGGGGGGTTTGTAGACAGGGACACATATTCCAGGTAGAGAACCATTAAAAAGTCAATTTTGCATGATATGTCACCTTTAAGATGGAAGCTTGGGGCCATAAATAAATGGACCTTGGGCCGCGATTGGCCCCCGGGCCGTACTTTGGACACCCCTGATCTAAAGCATTGTTTTAACATGTATTTATTTATCTTATTTATTTATTGTGTTCATCTGATCTTGTTAACTCTACCTTATTTTTAACTTTTAATTCCACTCTTCCTTATTTTATTAATTTTACTGTGTTGATTTTCTTTTCTTTTTTTTTAAATCATGCCTTCTAGAATTTTACCATTACTGTTGTTTTCTTACAGTCTGTTACTCTGTGAAGCTCTTTGGGCTACATGTTTTTATGTATGGAAGGTGCTTTATAAATAAAGCTGAGTTGAGTTGAGTTGAGTTGAGTTGAGTTGAGTTGAGTTGAGATGAATTCCCCCCCGGGGGATCAATAAAGTAATATCTTATCTGATCTTATCTTATTAGGACTCCTGCTCTTCTGCTGCTGTGTTCCAGCACGTCACTTGACGAATGATAAAAGGAAGGGGGAGAGGGGGTTTCTAAAAAGATGTTTCAACATTTTAAAACTGAATGTTGTTAAAGCTGAGCTGATGAGACGAGTTGTTTGGACACGCACGGCTGCCAAAGCACAGGAGAGTATCTGTGAGGCTGCAGAAGCTCATCACGAGTTCATCTTGTCCGTCTAACCACCCTGACACATCAAACATCCCACCTGTCATCGACGTGACGGCAGAGAGACGTAACAAATATTATCTTCATCTGAAGTGAACACCCTGCTGATGAAGATAAATAAACTAGCAGATCTGGAGTGAGGTATTCTGAACGCCTCTCAGTTTAATAGTTATTCTGAGTGACACTTCGACACTTCTCCTCCCTTCGCCTCCGTGTGTTTGAACCGTGAAGAAGAGTCAGCCAACAGGTCCTGAACTCTTGCGACTGATTCCAAAACGGTCATCCAGAGATACTCAAAATGAAACCAAAAGCACTCATAAATTAATAACAGTGACGTAAACATGGGAACACTTTCAGTTTTACCTACAGCTCTTTAAGGGAAACACTATAAGTTGTAATAAGTGGACACACTCTGACACACACACACGGAAACATGTCAGAAAAAAAGGATCCAACACGTGATTGTGATTCAGTTTTTGTTTCTTGGTACAGCTCACTTTATAATCTGGTCCTGACTCCAGTTCAGCCGGTTGTTTCCTTTGTTTATCTTCCTAAATGATTGTTTTTGAGTCCGTTAGTCGTTTCCAGTTACTGTTTCCTCTAAATGTTCGTCCTGGAATTTAACTGAAATCCCACTGAGCTGCAGAATCAGAAGCTAAACTAAATAAACTGAAACTGAATCCCCCGACAAACAATGTCAGAGTGATTGAGTTTGTGGTTTAGGTATCCACTTTAACATCTTTGTACTTTTACATGTTTGTATCCTGGGCCAGGGTGAGAGGGTGTGGGTCCTGAAAGCTGAACACGGGGGCTTGAAAAGTTATTCCAAAAGGAACAAGCACGAATAACGAAAGGGATCAAATGAAGAGAGAGAGAAACCAAAATAAAAAACACAAACATTTACTCATTTAACTGAACAGAGCTTCACACAGATGAGAAAGAAACTAAACTGCTGCTACAGAGCGACTGACAGGACACCAAAGTATCTGGAAGATCCAGAAAACTCCTCAACAAAAGCTCTGTACAGCTCAGAGACGCCTTACAAGAGAGCTTTAAAGGTGACATATCACGCTTTTTTCATCAACATATATTGGTCTAAGAGGTCCCCAAAACATGTCTTTAAAGTTTATGCTCATAAAAACACTTTGAAATCAGATTCTGGTCTGCCTGTAAACCCCTCTTTTTCAGCCCTGCTCAGAACAGGCTGTTTTCTGTGTCTGTGCCTTTAAATGAGAATGAGCTCTCTGACCACGCCCCCTCAGGAAGTGGGTGTGGCCTCGGCTGTCCGGCACGTTGATCTAATGTTTACATGTTGGCTGAATATACACGGCTGCTCACAGACCCGCGTTACTTCAACCCTCTGAATCTGATCCAGAATCTGATCCTGACGGAGAGGCGCCTGCAGCAGGACCTTTCTGAACCATTGGTCACAGATTTAGTGTTTCTTGTTGTTTTATTTGTCAGCATGTCGACGTGTGTCTTGGTACACAGCTACCAACATGTAGCTATGTGGCTATGCTAACTAGCGCTAGCACTTATCCATGAAAACTAAAAATCATCCACTAGATCTTCAAATCTGCAGACGTGGGGAGTCAAACCGACCTTTGTGTTTATCAAGTCAGCCTACAACTAGCATGCCTCCCTCCTAAGCTCCTTGTTAGCACACATGTGTGCAGGTAATGAAAAACGGAGGAGGGGTTGAGTTGTATTTTATACAGTCTATGGGCTGAACAAGCTCCGAGCTCTGACTTCCTGTTACAGACCGGATGGCGATGTGACGTATGAAAAACACTGAAAACTGAAACGGCTGGTTTCAGCACACATTTACAGAAAGGTGGAGAAATCAGAACAGGGGCAGAATGGATTCTTTTACTTTTCAGGGGGTTTGTAGACAGGGACACAGATTTCAGGAAGAGAACCATTAAAAAGTCTTCTATTTTGCATGATAGGTCACCTTTAAGAAAACTGTTCTCTAACAGAGACGAGAAGCAAAGAGCAAAGAGCACAGAGCAGGTTCTGTACAGCTGAAGCAAACACCACAACACATCCTCTCTCTCTACAGAAGGGGAGCTGATGAGTCAGCACAGAGCACAGGAGTCACAGAGTAAACACAAGCTCCTCACACCGGCTCTGAATCAGAGGCAACAGGTGCTCTGCTCTGCGGTGCATGATGAGAACTTCACTAAACTCAAAGAGGCAGTTCTGTGAATGTGGAGGTAAGACGGGAGGGGAACACTGACGCCTGTGTGTCTTCAGGCTGTGTGTGATTGTGAACACTCACCTTGTAGAATCTCCGCAGTAGATGCAGGCTTTCTTCTCGAGCGCCCTGCGAACACAAACATGAAGGAAGAGATGTTGCAAACGTTCTCAAATGCAGTCAGAGCTGTTTTTAACACGGCACAGAAACCACAGCCTGAACTCCATCAAACAGATGTTTCTAAAAATATTCCACAACCCTCTGCAGAAATCAACATAAAGCCCTTTACTGTCTGCTGCTTTATGTCCGGCTGAGTCACCCTGAAACTGGAAAATCCGCCTTTGGCTATTGTGCTCCAAACTAAGGGGAAACCTCTGGTGTAAATAAAGGAAGCTGATGCTGATGCCTGGCATCAACGGGGCGCAGGTGGCATAGACGTCTACGAGCTGATTTACACTTCTGCGTCACCCCTCCCCAGCAGGGGCGACTCGGACATGAGCACCACATACTTGTGCGTTGATGTGCCGTGTCCCTGGTCTCTCTGATAGCTGGGAGCCTGCTTCCGGCCCCGCTACGGTCTCTGTTAATCTACATCTGATACATGTTGCTGTTTATCATACAGACGTGATTACATCAAGAATAGAGAGGAGGAGATGAAATACACGGACGATGAGCGGGGATCCAGGAAGTGCTGTAAATGCAGGAAATACAAGCCACCGAGCGGACCAATCACAGGGCTTGCGGTCTGGTCTAGGTATGGGAGCTACGCAGACCTCCTGTGTAGACTACGCCATCGATTCCACGCAGAAGTATAAATCAGTCTTAAGTCCTGCTGAGTCACCCTGAAACTGGAAAATCCACCTTTAGCTATTGTTCCCCAAACCAAAGGGAAACCTCTGGTGTAAATGAAGGAAGCTGATGCAGACGACTGGCATCAACGAGGGCGCAGGTGGCCTAGCGGTCTAAGTGCGCCCCATGGACAGAGGCTATGGTGCTGTCAAACCGACCTTTGTGTTTATTAAGAGCCTACAACTAGCATGCCTCCCTCCTAAGCTCCTTGTTAGCACACATGTGTGCAGGGAATGAAAAACGGAGGAGGGGTTGAGTTGTATTTTATACAGTCTTTGGGCTGAACAAGCTCCCTCCTCGTCGCGGAGGTCGCTGGTTCGACTCCTGGCTGTAAAACCTTTGCTGCATGTCTTCCCCCCCGACTCTCTTCCCCCCCATGTTTCCTGTCTCTCTTCAGCTGTCCTATCAAAAGTAATATAATGAAATATCTGGCATCAAATTTAAACTGAGCATGAGTCTTTGAACTAATTTCAATTTAATATATGATTTGAAAACCATGAAATTCTCACGCTGGTTCACGCAGCGTCCAAACTTGGTTGGAATAGGGAGTGTTCATGATTCAAAGAAGTGTGAAGAAAGGAGTAAAGTAAACACATCAGACATCCTGGAGCCTCATATAAAAGGAACAAACTGCATCTCTGACAGCTGTTCATGAGAAGTGGTGACACATGTTACAGTAGTCAATGAGTCTAACACGGAAACAGAACAGGATATAATTAGCTACTACTGTTCATTTAATGGAACCCTGCCCTTTCATATGCAAAGCCTCTAACAGGCGGAGCTACAGTATCTGCTTCCCTGGTAGTCCGTTAGTCCGTCACACCACGAGCCGAGAGCTGGAGGATGTTTTTCCTGCAGGCGGGGATGTCCCAATGAAAGAGCCTTTACTCAGTAATCCACCAACACGCCTTATCAGATGAACACTGAATACATTAAACCAGGAAGTGCCAGTTTTTTTCCTGTCTGAGAGTAATGACGTGACGAGTCAGCGGTTTCCTCGCAGCAGGATGGAGAGGAAAAGAAAGCCAGGGTGGATTTTACACAAACATAATAAGTTAATCATTTGTCGGGTCCGCTTTTTGGCATTCTGTCTTTGTGGGACGGAAAGCAAAAGGCCAGAGGTGCAAGAACACAAAACAAACTTTGACTAAAAATAATGATCATGATTCCCAAAAAATCCTTGAGAATAACCGGGTCATAGCGGGAACGCTGTTTCAGCAGAAAGACCTCTTCCTTTGAGTTTAACTGTGTCAGTACAGGGTAAGTCTTCAAATAGAAACTTGTGTAATGCTTCACTTTATGATGCTTCAACTAAGTGAAACCAGAAGAAGAAACACAGGTCCAGGAAAACAACTAATTCCAGCAAATCTAGACTGAGGAAATAAAATAATAAGAAAGAAAAAGAGAAAGAAGAGGAATGTTTTGAAAGTTCTCAAGAGGAGGGAGGAGATGAATGTAAGGCTGGTCAGAGAGCAGAAGGAGGAGAGTGTGAGGGAGTGAGTGAGAAGAGGAGGTGAGATTTCACGTGAAAGTATCAGGGGAGAGGAGGAGAAACATTTCCCTGGGTTGTGACCATAAATGAGCATGCACTGAGAAACCCTGATTCAGAGGAACAGTAAGTTCCTCATAAAGTCATGACTGACACATCTTCCCAACAACCAGCTGAGCCCTTTAAACTCTGAGTGTGTGTGTGCGTGTGTGCCTGTGCGTGTGTGGTACTCTTTACAGGGTAAGGTTTGTCAACAAAGAGCAGAGAGAGAAGCATGTGCGTGTCTGATCATGCTTTACCTCCAGGCAGGCCAGATGAACATCTTTGATTATGCAGTCGTTTCCTGACAGGACGGACTGCTTCAACAGGAGGCAGCTCAGCTCCAAGGTAGCAAGACGCACTTTACCGTCTACACACAAGACAGAAATATATGATATGTGAAACAGGACACCATGGGTCAAATATCACAGTCTAAAGCACTATTCACACAGGATCAGAACCAGCCAGGAACCTCTGATGATTTGTAATAATAGCGGAGGATGTCTGTGTATTTTAATCCTGCAGGAATCGACCACGTCTGTAATTAGTAAAGGAGAAACTCCACGGCAAATCACCTGCAACATTTCAGGACACACTAGAAAATGAATCCACTCTGAATCTGCATCTCAGAAATGTCGGGTGGTACATTTTTAAGAAGGTCTCTGCAGCTGTTTCTGATTAAATATGACTGGACTGTCTTGCACAGGAAGAGCAATCTGAAATCCATCAGATCCAGATGAAGAGTGATCAGAGGATGAGATGCTTTGCAGCTTGTAGTAAGGAACATTTTCTATCTTTCAGACAGGCTCATTGTCTTTGTAGTGCTAACAGTTTGAGCATTAGAGCAGGGGTTTCCAATCTTTTCAGCCTGCGACCCCCAGAATATAGACGCCAAAGACTCGTGACCCCCACTGTCCCTCAAAGTGATTTAATGTGGCTTCATTCAGCTGGTCTGCAGAAAGTTAGCCTACATGTATGAGCATGTGTCTGTGTTTCCTGTGCCGTTATGAATGAACCTGCTGCTACTGATGCTTTAGATAATTAACTGTTCTCTAACCCTAAACTTAGGAGTCATGTGGAAACAAAGAAAGGCAGAAAACTCATTACATTTAATATTTTCAAGGTTTTATTTCAAGTTTCGCTACTACTTTTGTTGATATGTTTTACTGTAATGAGTAAAATGTACTAATTTTAGATCACTTAAAAAAAAAATTCTGAAAGACATCTCACGACCCCTCAGGGGGTCCCGACCCACACTTTGGGAACCCCTGCATTAGATCAACATCGCCTGCAAAATGTACGCGGCAACCACTGAATCATCCTCGCAGACACTTTCAAATCAATGTCTCCGGCTGTTGAGGGTTGGGCTCAGTACACACTGCTTTATTGCATGATAGCTTATAAACTTTATAAGATATAAAGTTATAAACTTTATACGACCTGTGATAAAGTTTTAATGCACGTTCTTTAGAAGTAGGTCAATGAATCTGGACGTCCTCTTCTTTTAATGAGTTCCCTGCAGGCTGCACGCTGCAGAGTGTGATGCTGCCCCTAGAGACGAGGTGGATGTTGTGCAGCGCTTCAGTGTTTCCAATCAGAACGTCAGCAAATTAGAGTAAATTACAGACTTTGTTTATCCTGTGTGGATGCGCGACAACAAACACTGAGGTCAGGAGGTGATTCATAAATAAGTCCCGTGTGAATAGAGCTTCAGATGTAAAAAATGAACACAACAGGACACTGGAATTCATACAAGATAGTCTTCTATTTAAATATCTCAAGATACAAAAACTTGCATGAACTGAAAGGCAGGTGAGGATGTGTTTTCCATGTGTGTGTGCGTGCATGTGTTACCTGGCTGTGCTGCCTGGTTCATAATCCGGATCAGTCTCTCTGCCAGCACCAGGCTGTAGGATGTCTTCTCCTGGTCAGGAACCGGCAGCTGCAGACGCTCCAGCAGATCTCGGTTTATTCCTGCAGACAGACAGCGAGCATGCAGACCGGGTAAGGACATGTTATTAATTGGAAGAATAAATACTGTAGCACTGTTTTGATTTCAGCCCTGCGTTTACAAAAATCCAATCAGCTAGGAACCTGCGTAAGGGAACATTTCATCCTGAAGATGTGCTCAATTTAAGACTCTTGATCATGCTATTGTCACATTCACCTCCTCCTGTGTGCAGCATGTTTCTGACTTCATGATTCTACCCCTAAATGACTAACATGATTGATGTATGGATGCATGGATGCAAAGAAAGGCACACCTTTGCTGTGTGACACGGCGTAAAGCAGACAGAGGACAAACAGGGCGTGGTAGTCATCGTCTGTGCAGTCGAGAGCGCTGTACACCATGTCTAAGAACGGTCTGCAAAGAGAGAGGAGACGTCATCAAACCTTTAAATCATTGTTCTACTTTAAACTCATCAAACAGTCCAGGCGTGTGCGTTACGTACCTGCTCCTCTGCATGTGTGTGCGTGTGGCTGCAGCCGTCTTCTCCTCGTCGGTGATGTTCTGCTCCGTCAGCTCGGACACCTTACACTTCTCCATCACCACCATCTCTATCTCTGTGAGCGCCCCAACACACAAAAGATCACACACATTTGTACTTATGTGCATAAATGTCCACACACGTGAAGTTAAAGCTTTTCACATCACACACTTCTGATCAAAAACACATGAGGAAATAAAAATCCTGTCACTGCTGGTTATGAAATACGATCTGAAATGCTTCCTTCTCACTCCTGATCACTTCAAAAAGGGACAACACACACCATGAGTTACTGAGTGTTGCTGCTTTGCATTTTAGGGCAAAACATGGTGCACAATAATGTTTCATTGCACATGTTTGAGTTTGCAAAATGTTACAGATGCTACCATCTTCACTAGCTGGTATTGTCTGTTTAAAGTCTTATTTTTAAAAGTCCTCTGCAGCCTGTGATGAATTTTGTGTGAAAACCATATTCTGCATAAAAGATGAATGACATAAAGGCTTCTCAAAAGTGAAGCCAAAGCATTCAGAGGTCTCTCTATTGACCGGCTGCAGCAAAGCCTCCTCCATAGGTCAAACTTTAAAATCAAAGCTCAGGTTGTAAATACTTCTAAAGCATGTCTCTTGTTGTTAAAGTTTGTATTTTACATGCAGGATTTATACAATAATGCCATGACTGGCAACTGTGTTTACAAATGTGGCTTCTTTGGCTCTGTATGCAGCGTATTCGTAGAGTAGAGGAGAAACAGAAACTCAAGAGTCACAGGATTTCTCATAACGGTGAGTTTCTTCTACAAGCGAAAGTCAAAGACGAGGCTCTGAGAGTCAATCACGGCTGCACAGACACCAGTGCGAGATGTCAACGCCTGTTGTGGCTTCACTTTTGTACATCGAGAGGATGAGGAGATGTCGTCCATCTTTAAACAGTCGATGGTTTAAACCCCAGAGTCAAACTGATACGGCTTTCAGAAGTGTTGAAAACCATGAAGCTGCTGAAGACTCTTCAAAGGAAGCCTCTTTATTCAGAGTAGAGAGAAGGAATCATTTCAGATGAGTGGAATGGTCACACGTTTAATGTTTACACACACACGCACACACACACAGAGCAGGGTTGAGAGACAGGCGGAGAGGTGAGGAGCACGGGATGGATGGTGTGTCACCGTGGAAATGGACAGTCAGCTGCCATGGAGATTGGGTTGGACATGTGATCAGTGGTAGCCATGATAACCACGGGGGAATAAAAACAGGTGGGGGAGCAGCGACGACAGGAAGGCCTCATCTCAAAACCTCAGACTCAAGAACCCGTGCATCTCTGTCACTCCAAAGATGACATGCTGATAATCAAGAGGCTGTGTGTTCATATCTCGGTGTGGCACTGAATGGTTGATGCATGATCAGCTGCAGTGATGTGTGTGTGTTGAATTAAGCACTATGAACCTTCACAGCTCAGCGATGATCGTCTGTTACATCTGTTCAGCGGTCGTGTTTCTCTCTGTGTTTTGAGATGAGGGCTGCTGCTGTGGCGGCTCTTTAGCACCCAGGGTGCATCATGGCAGACTGTGTCTGATTGATGGGAGTAAAGAAACACTCAAAAACACAGTCCTGAACTGCTGTGTCCAACGAGACACACACTCACCTTCCGCCGTCTCCCCACTCGCTCTGCTTCCCTTAGAACTCCCTCCTACTCCCTCTGTACCTTTTCCCTTCTCCCTCTCTCGGCCTCCCTCCCTCTCTCCTCCTCGGCCATCCTCGTCCCAGCCTTCCTCTCCTCCTCCTCCTCCTCCTCCTCCGCTGCCCCCTCCCCCTCCCCCGGCTCTGTCGTCATCCTCCTCCTCGCCCAGGTTCTTGTAGTTCGGCCTCTTTTGGGTTCTCTTGCGGCCACGGTGGCGGGACAGCTCGAGGGAGCGCTCCAGAGTCTCTGGGGGTTTGGTGAACCTGCGCACACCTCCTGCACTCACCTGAGGGAGGAGGAGGGAGGATGTGTTGTTAAGGAGAAGAAAATGTGCAGCATGATAAAGGGCACATTGTTTATTTCTCTGGATGTGTCTTTATCTGTATTTTTTTGTCCCTTCAAAGTAAAAGCATGACTGTAAAGTGACATTTTGAAGTGAAATGTATGTGAAACGTTATTGCTCAATAAAAAAATACATGAAAATAAAAATAAACATCACCGCACCCCGTCACTGGAAGATGTGCGTGCAAAGGGAGACACGAAAATGTGCAAACACTAAGAAATTGCATGCAGAAGAACATCATTACGTAACTCCAGCTTCTTCATCTTCTCACACAAACACAGTCTTACAGTAAATCCTATCATCTGATCAAAGTCCCCAAAAACACAGAAGCCATTTCCTCACTGATAAAATTTATCAGAGAAGAGCAGAAAAAGACCGCCTGACACACACACAAACACACACACACACACACACACTCACACACACACACACACACACACTCACACAGAGACAGTCTTATATTGGTTTTGAGGCGACTTCGGTTGTAGCCGTGCTGGAACTACAAGAAACCAATCTTCAGAATATCTCAAACCAAAACGAAGGTGCAGACAGGAAACAGCTGGAGGATGATAACACGCTGAGCAGAGCCGAGATAGAAACAGGGACTTACAGTAAAACTCAGTTATCACAATACCAAGAAATGTACATTCTTTTGTTTCTTTGACGTCACCTTATTCTCACTATTCTCACAATGTGCCCAAAAAGGCCTGCAGCGTTAACATAAACACAGAAACGAAACCGTGCTCTGTGCATCTCCAAACCTCTGCACTTCAAATCATCATGATATACAACTGAACACTGAAGAGTTCCTCAAAGAGTTAAACTGTTTTTATTTCATGGTTTGAGTTTCAGATGAGGTCACTTTTAGTTTAGAACCATCACCCTGAGACTCTGTAGAGAAGGGACACATCATTTATGTCAGCTGGATTAACGATCAGCTGATTATGGGAATGTTTTGTTCCTGATATTTATTCTGATAATTCCATTGTATCCAATTATAACTGCTTTCACTTACACATTAACAAGCAGTCACCTTCTGACATGGATGTAGGATTATTTACAGAGAAGAAGGAGGAGGAGAAGAAGGAGAAGGATGAGGAGAAGGAGAAGGAGAAGGAAGAGGAGAAGGATGAGGAGAAGGAAGAGTAGAAGGATAAGGAGAAGGAGAAGGAGAAAGAGAAGGAGACAGAGAAGGATGAGGAGAAGGAGAAGAAGGAGGAGGAGAAGGAGGAGAAGAAGGAGGAGAAGAAGAAGGAGGAGGTGAAGGATGAGGAGAAGAAGGAGGAGAAGGAGGAGGAGAAGAAGGAGGGAGGATAAGAAGGATGAGGAGAAGAAGGAGGAGAAGGAGGAGGAGAAGAAGGAGGGAGGATAAGAAGGAGGAGGAGAAGGAGGAGAAGGAGAAGGAGAAGGAGAAAAAGGAGGAGGAGAAGGATGAGGAGAAGGATGAGGAGAAGAAGGAGGAGGAGAAGGAGGAGGAGAAGAAGGAGGAGGAGAAGGAGGAGGAGAAGAAAGAGGAGAAGGAGGAGAAGGAGGAGGAGAAGAAGGAGGAGGAGAAGGAGACAAAGGAGGAGGAGAAGGAGAAGGAGAAAAAGGAGGAGGAGAAGGATGAGGAGAAGGATGAAGAGAAGAAGGAGGAGGAGAAGGAGGAGGAGAAGGATGAGGAGAAGAAAGAGGAGAAGGAGGAGGAGAAGAAGGAGGAGAAGGAGGAGGAGAAGAAGACAAAGGAGGAGGAGAAGGAGGAGGAGAAGGAAAAGGAGGAGAAGGAGAAGGAGAAGAAGGAGAAGGAGAAGGATGAGGAGAAGGAGAAGAAGGAGGAGGAGAAGGAGGAGGAGAAGGAGGAGGAGAAGAAGGAGAAGAAGAAAAAGGAGAAAAAGCAGAAGAAGGAGAAGAAGAATAACTCAAAATGGCATCAACGGTTTGGATCAGAAGAAGATAACACGATTACAACTTGAAGAACAAACAACCTGAGGGTGGGAAAAGGTCTCATATTTTAGCACAACAAATCTAATAAATCATTATTGCAACAGAGATGTATTGAGGGAATACGAAGCAGCAGCAGCCACAGCTAGTATCAGCAGAAAAGGATGTAGTGTAGATTCAACAGGAGTTTGAGAACAGCCTTACAAGGTGAAACCTTATAACAGTGTCCTGAGTCGCCACTACTTTGCATGATGTGATCTCTGCACACATTCACTGGACTTGTAACACCAGTCACATGAGTTTTAAATATAGATTTTTGAGCTTTTACACCTTTATTGATAGGGGAGAGGACACAGGATAGTGTAGGACACTGGGAGAGAGTGGAGGACTGACATGCAGGAAAGAAGCTGCAGGATGGATTGAACCTGGCCACTACATGGGCACGCAACTTAACCGGCAAGCCAAGTCCGCGCCCATGAGTAGGATTTGACGGCAGGACTCAAGACTCAAATATAGATTGATGGATAGATCGGTTACTGTGCTCTTACAAGGATGTTTGTAACTCCAGTCTGTGCAGAGCGTACAGCCATAGAAACCAAGCTGCAACCTCCGGCTGCGAGAATTGAAGCCAGTGCAGAAGGGTTAAAAACTGCAGTTCATTGAGTGTCCACTAGAGGCTGGCTCCAGAAGTGCTGGAAACCACATACACACCAATTCAACAGAGACGATCTTTACAGCAGAAATAAACATGTTACAAAAAATGAGTGTAGTTTGGATAGCTCTTTTCTCGATCCAGATTACAAGTCTTCCAATGAGAGGCACAGCTGACTTGATTGACAGGCAGGAGCACTGCAGCTGTTGGCGAGGAGGCTCAAACCCCGCCTCTTTAAGTCACACTCGCCGGACAGCAGTTATGTTGAGTTCAACATTTCCAATATGGCTGCTGCCACCGATTGGCCTCAAAACAGGGCTTCAGAAACACATGGGTGACGTCCCGGATACTACGTCCATTATTTATACAGTCTATGATAGAAACACATCCACCCGCATATTCAGCACACACACTTTACAGGTACCGGGTCTTTTGTTCAGGAGTGGGATTGTAATTCCCAGGTCAGGGGATGAGCAGTAGGGCGCCTGGGGTTAATGCTGATGGCTTCTATTTTGTGCCGATGCATGCATTAACTTTTACTTTTACTGGAAACTCATATCCATCTTTGCTCACCACACCGGAGCCTTTCTGACCACCAGGTTTGCATAAACTGTTTCTGTATCGGCCACTGGGAGCAGGTTATCTTCAATTATAGGTATCAGCTCAAAGAGATGAAACTGTGCATCCTTATTTTAAAGCTGCATACTTTGGTGACTTCCACAGAGTTATTAAATCATGTCTCTGTAACTGTTCCTGTGCACCGACACACTTACAGAACCAGCACCTGAAACACACGCAGCGGCAGAGCCTTCAGGATCATACTGAAGTGTGTGATAAAAACACACCGTGCATGCTCTCAGACTGAAACCACAGACTAGTATCTGTGTGTACGTGTGTGTGTGTGTGTGTGTGTGTGTGTGTGTGTGTGTGTGTGTGTGTGTGTGTGTGTGTGTGTTGTACCTGCTAGCTGACTATGTTCTGGTAAACCGCTCACATTCTGAGCATATGCTGAGAAATCATTGGAGTTACAAACTTACACACACACACACACACACACACACACACAGAAATACACCCAGCATTGCATAATAAAAGGAACCATCTACAGGTAAATTAAAGGACTAAAACAGCTGCAAGTGCTTCACATTAAAGAGAAATGTCTGCACTGATATGCATATTCCATCTTCATGCACATAACTGGTGCACTTGCAAGCAAACACGTGTTCAAAAGAGAGAAAGGAGAGAGAAAAAAAAACACACTTCTTCACATCTTCCAGGAAACAGGTTTGGGGTTAGGTGAGCTCTGTCAATGTTCCATCATGTGACCTCTTTTCCTGCCACATCACAGACAAACAGGAAGTAGTATGTGACCACCTGCGCAGAAACTGATCCCATGCCCCGTCAGTCTGTGTTTCATCTACAATAAATCAAACCCAAACACAGCAGCTGTTCCATCTGATGTGGCACACGCGATTTGCATTAAAAAATCCAGTAAAGACGGTTATCTATCAGGTCGTCTCGACTGTCATGGCACCTTTTTTTTTTATTTACAGGAAAAATGCAGGCGTCATGTTTGCCTTCAATCACGCTCATCATTACGGCTGTTTTTAAGTGTGTGCTGCAAAGAATCCAAGAGTTAGCAACTCAAGAATAGAGCATCACACAACAAAACTAGTTCTCCTTAATGTAAGACACACTGCAGAATCCAAACTGAGCACAGCTGAAGGGAGACAGGAAACAGAGAAGGGATGAAGTGCACCTAAGGAACCTGAGGCAGACACGATGAGGAAACTGGCCTAGAAGTATTACTGATAACATTTCTATCACTTCCTCATCATTACATCTGACTGAAATAACTCCAGTTCGTTCCCTGGGAATCATCCTGTGCTCTCATTTGTTCTTGTGTGCGTCCGAAAGTTTCAGAGGAAATATTTCAGCCGCAGCCCTGAGCATCAAACGGAGCCGTGTGGTGATCATCCAATAAGAATGAGGCTCTGATGTCGGCCCGTTTCCTCCTCTGAGGAGGTAATGTCGGGAAAGAACAATCAATAACTTTCATTAGTGTTTTTCAGAAAGGTAGACAAAGTGTCCTGCTGGTCTCTCTTCGTCCTCCCTTCACCATCCAAGATCAAGACAATTGATTGGTCAGGAGGCGGGGTTTTCTATAGATTGATCTCGTGCTCCGGAGCTGGTTTGGTGTACATCTTTAACCCTGAAGTTACCTCAATAACCTCAAAACCTGCTAGTAGTTCCCCCCTCAGGTTACTGGAGTTCGTCTTGACTTCTATCAGAGAGCTTTCACTGATTTCACTGGGTTTTAAAAGAGCTCAATGAATACAGAGAGGTATCATTAGTAAATACTGCAAAGAAAAACCTTATTTATAGAGAAAAATCTTTCAAATGAAGGGTCCTGTCAGCTCCTGTTGTGGCTCTAATGTTGTAAAGCTCCAGCTTGCTCAAACAGCAGAAACAAAAGGTTAACAAAATGAGTTAAAGGAGAAATCTCATGCATGTCTTAAACTCTTCGTTTGATAGATTTAAGACCTGAGATGTTCCCCATACCAAACACACAGAACACTCCTTCTTATATATATATAAAAATCTTTGATATTAAAGTTTAAAAGTCCTCGATGTAGGACTTTAAAGATATCTGCAAATGCAAAAGAACACTGCTTGACGGTTAGCCTGCAGGTAAGTCTGGTTGCTTCTTGTTGTGGTAGACTGTTATTGTTCAAACATCACACCTCGACTCACATTCACTGAAAAGGTAGGACGCTTCTCACAACAGCCACAGGTCTAGTGCACACACACTCACACTCACACGCACACACTCACACGCAGCGCAGAGAATAACCACAGGGGTTCTCAGAAATGCTCTCTACCTCAAGCACACCCACCTGCTTCATCAACAGATGGTCTAAAAGTGAAGAAACGGGGGAGGACAGAGTGAAACGGAAGACGGAAACGGGACTGAAGAAGTGAAAGGTGCGGGGAATCAGATGGGGAAGATGAGGGGGAGACAAAGGGGGGGTAAGAGAAAGAGAAAGAAGGAAATAACTTAAAGGAAGAGATTTAAATCAAAGGACAAAAACCAGAACACAAGAGCAGGATGGAGCTCGAAGAGAGAGGAGAGCACAAACCAGGTACATGTTTCTGCCTTAATGTGGGCGAATCATGGAGAAAACCATGACCCTGCAATGTCACAACCACCAACACACACTTCTGGAGCTACAGCCTGTACTGTACATGTCTGTGTGTGAGTGTCCATGTGGTCGCCGGCGTAGGTGGACTCGAGTACTGTACTCCCAGTGTGTGTTTGAGTGTGTGAGAGTGTGTGTGAGAGCTTTGAGTGTTACCGTGTTCTTGTGTGTGCTGTGGGTTTCTGTCGGCGGGGTGAAGACGGACAGGTCTCCGTTGAGGATGACATCAGCGAGGGCGTGGACCATCGGCTGATAGTGGATGATCAGAAATACCTGCAGAACGTAACCAATTAGTAGAGGAATGTTAGGAGAGTAGATCAGAGGTACGTGCATCTCTAAATGTCACTGGCTCAGGTTGAAGCAAAGGTAAAGAATAAGTGTCATCTTGCAAAAACATCAAATTCAGGAGCTTTTCTGAGTTTCAGGACTGAACTAAAATGACTGAAAGTGTACAAAAGTTGCAGGAACTATATTTGATGTTACACCCTGAGCCCATGTGATGAATAATAAGAGTGTCCAGCAGCTACTCAGTTACACTATTCATGTGCTTTGATGGCGGCTGGATGCTTACTTGAGACAGCAGGTAGAGGGACACCTGAGGGTTGATCCTTCGGTCGTCAGACTGGAGAAACAGAGGAAAGAAAAAAGGATGAATCTGCAAACAGTTTGATCATATATTTAATATTTAATTGAAAGTAGTGCAAAGTAGGGGTGTAAAGATTCATCTACTACATCCATGTATGGATTTATATTCCTATGATCCGACTACATCAATCTGTGCTCGGCAAGTTGGCCTTCCGGTCGCCATATATGGATCTAACATCGTTTTAAAAGGTAATAAATGGATTGTATCCATACTAGGAAATAACTCATTGGATTTAAGCACGGCAGACTTTATATGGATGTGTTTTTTTTACACTTTTAATAACGCCAGCAGGCAACAAAACATAGCATGGAGGACGGTAAAGGAGAAGCCGGCGAGCGAGAAATGATCAATCCACCATTGCGGTCCAGCGTGTGGAAACACTTTGAGCTTCTGCAAAGACAGAGATGCTTTAAATAAGTCGCTCGCTGATTGTAGGATATGTAAAGGTCAAGTAAAGTTACCACGGCAACACCACAGATCTATCCCACCACCTACTAAGGCGCCATGGGATTTCACACAACGCCGACCGTCCAGGCGCCTCTTGCAGCGTTCCAGCTGCTGTTGTTGTTTACTTGTTTGCTTATATCCATAATTAATTTATACCTGATTCCCTTACAAGAAACAACAGGAATCTAGGACTGTCCGGTATCAAGGGATTTATTTCACAGTTAGACTGGTTGAATTTTTGGCTAAAAAGTCACTGAATCACTTCAGATCGTATCGTTCTAAATCAGGCATGTCCAAAGTACGGCCCGGGGGCCAATTGCGGCCCAAGGTCCATTTATTTATGGCCCCAAGCTTGCATCTTAAAACGTATTAATTATAGGACAGAAATTAATCTCATTCTGAATCATCTGCAGTTTCTTTTAAGCGCACAAACAAAACTTAAGTCAATCCAGAAAGGTCTCAAAAAGCTTCATATGGACTCCCTGTCTAAAGCCAAAGCTCTGGGAATTCTGCAAGACAGCAATAAAGAAGAAACACAAGAACTCTTAAAGCTGACAGGTTTTCAAATTAATGTTTTTATCATGATTTGAAAATGTTCTTGATGAACACTAAAAGTTCAGAAGACACAAGACAAGATCAAAATTATGAAATGGTGCAGAAAAGGCCAAATTTGATGCATTAAAAATGTTCAGAACACAGGAAAGGAATGATTTTGTTCTTAAAATGTTTGCTGGTCAGAGCAGTCTTAAAAACAACATGAAAAAGAAGTGTGATGAAATCCAGATCGTGATCCTGCCATAGGAAAATAATAATACAATATTATACTCCCACATTGCCCGACCTGAAAAACATTTTCCTCCAGAAGGACATAAAGTTTTCTAATGTTTAAGTGGCTTGTGGAGGACTGAGGACTACCTAGTTACTGTTTAAATGAGAAAAAATGTAAAATAATTGTTATTAAATAGATTTCATTTCATTTATAGCTTTTATGATGCCTAAGTCTCAGTTGGAGCCACTGGCCCCTGAGGTAATCTGACAACATCAAATGTGGCCCTCTTTGAAAAAAGTTTGGACACCACTGTTCTAAATGAACCAATATCGTCCTTTAATCGTATCGGCAACCACGAATCATGATACGAATCGAATCGTTGTTAAAAAGAATCATTACACCCCTGGTGCAAAGACATCGTATCGGATGGTGCTTTGAAAATATCAGTAATCCTAGATCATGTTTGTATGGTTTCCTCTTTGCATGGTGGCATTTGTATATGCCAAATACTGTATGGTTTTTGGAAGTGATTTTGAGCCCATGCAGTGACTTCCACTGCAGAGTCATGTCGGTTTTTATTGCAGTATAAGTTTCTGGCTTTGCCCCCTTTATACAGAGATTTCTCCAGATTCTCTTTAATCGTGTGCTAACGTCTTTTAGAACTGAAGCAGCTCTGAGAATCAGCCCACGCTCTCCCCTGTGAGGCTCATACCACCACATGTGAAAGCAGACGCAGACTCAGGCACATGGGTGTGGGCGACATACCATCTCTGGGCTGACCAAAGAGTAGACATAGAGAGGCAGGAAGAGGCGGTTGAGGAGGTGGTCGGTCAGAACGTCATTGAGGAATTCACAGTTGATGATGAGGATGTCATTCAGGTAGTGAAGGTGGTCCAGGTGCTCGGCTACCAGGTCACTTAACTTCCCTCTGTTCTTATGTCTGAAGAACAACAACGGGAGAATGACTAAGATGTGAACACAGACAAGACATCACACTTAAGTCTAACCTCAAATATTCATTCTAAAGGCTGCTTTAAATGTCAAACATGCATCGTGCCCTGAACATGAACTATCACCTAAAGACAGCCAGAATGTCAGAGTACAGACAGGCCTGACCCCTAATGGTCACAGAGAGGATTACTATGAGAAACATTAAGACGCTGCACTCACTCTTCATCCGTCTGCACACACTTATCCAGTTCAATGACATGGCTGCCGATGAACCACACCAAGTTGCTGAAATAAGGGACTGCGGTCTTATCTCGGATGTAGTGCAGCATGTGCTGGTTGTCCACTGGAGAGAGGAGGGTCAGGGTCAAGAGCTGGATTAGGGTTGTTAACACCAGTATCAAGAACGCTCGTTACATTCACTGTGTGCACCAAAATGTGACAGTTAGATACGACAACACATTTAAAATAAGAGGCAAATTAAGAAAATTAACCACATTAAGCCAAATTAAGAAGTGGAGTTAGTCGGTCTGTCATTCTTAGGAGGGGAAGAAGAGGAAGGACAGTTCAGTTAAAACTTACAATAACAGCGCAAGATTTCTGTCTATTAAATCCAATCCTGTGACGGGAGCCGGGGATAACAACTGTCTCACACCCACTCATGCTCAGGAGAGGTTATACACGAGATCTCAGCTAATTTTGGACATTCATGTGAGCTCAAAGGTTAAAAAGGAACTCCACAGAGAAACTTCAAAACATCAAAGTTTGTTCTTAAAGTTTTAACCTTTCATAGCATTCTTCCGTCAGTGTTCTAGAAGTGTACAAGAATTGGAGTAGCATGTTATTAAAACTGGATGCTGATCTAAAGCATGAAAAGTTTTACTCCCACTCTGAGTTAAATACTTGATTCTGATTGGTCAAGCCACCATAACAATGGTGATTACTTCTCAACAACAAAAGTGGAGCTGGGGACGACCTGACCGTACGTCCTATCAAATCAATCTACAGGAAGGGGAACAGATCGGACCAAAGCACCAGGAAGGTAACACCATGCATGACCTGATCACTCCACAGACAGTCTGTCATGTTCCCCTCTGCCTGTTCACACTGTGGTAAAGACGTGTGTGTGGTCTCTCAGGCTGGTCTTGAGAGTGAGGAAATAGCCGAAGTATAAATCAGCCTTTAGCGGGTACATCTGTGAGAGCAGCCTGAGAAGCCACTGAACCATCTCTGCAATCCAGAGCTGGTGAGAGCATCTCTAAGCAGCTGATCTCTACAAAGTCACTGAAACCAGAAGAGGCAGAGATAACAGCAACAAGGTTCAGAGCCGAGACATTTATGTTTAAAGGTGAGTCAAAGTCAAAGCTCTGAGAAGAAGGAGAGCTGGATGAGGACAGAAATGTCAACATCAATATTCCTGAAGAAGTCCCGTTCACCTCGTCTAAACTTTAACTCGATAAATGTTCAGGCTGATATGAATCAGATGCCGTGGAAGCATTAAGGACTTCCTGTTCTTTCTAAAAGTATAAAGAGTTTTAAGTGAGACCTGGCCTTCAAAGGGGATGATATATGTGTCCTTAAATTCATGACTACAGGCCAGAGAAGACAGATAAGAGTGTTAGAGTTAAACACAGACATTATCTGCTCCATAAATAAAAGCCTCACTGACTCTAAATGTCATTATCCAAATAAAAGCAGAGAGTAGTTTCACTGTGAGGATCCAAGAACTGAGGTAAGAAGGGATTAAGCAGCAAAATCAAGAGTGTTAAACACAAGACAGACAAATCACAAGCTGCCACCGCACAGAGTCAGAGCGTCGTATCGGCCGTTCAGAATTCAGAACTGAAGGAGATACTGAGAAAGAAAGTCCAGTGACCCATCACCAAAATAAGATCCAGTACGTGGGGGATCGGTTTAAATGAAGTCTGTGGTCAAATTAACCCGAGAAAGAAAGGTTCAATAAAAGCATGCAGGTTTCTCTGCATGTATGAGGGAGGGGGAACAGAATGGATCACAAGAACAAGAACTGCAAAGATAATCACACCCGAACATTTAAACAAGTACACCATAAGAACAGATAGAGCTGGGTATCAACGACAGCTCCAGTGTAATGATTCAAACACCAATGATCACGAATCTGAGGCTTTGGAATCAGACCAGCCCCACATGTGCATCGACAGTGTGTGCACAGAGTTTAAAGTTAAAAACATGACACCAGTTTGTGTGGTGGATACCCAGCGCTAAGATTAAGACTGAATGAATGGAACCAACTTACATGAAACTGGAGTTAGGCAGATGGGGCGCGCAGAGGGAGGAGGAGGAGGAGGAGGAGGGAGAGAGACAAAGAGAGGAAGGAGTGGTTGTTGAAGAAGAGGAGGAGGAGGAGGAGGAAGGAGGAGAGGGGGGGGAAACAGACACAGGGTTAATGTGAGTAAAGGGGGCGGCTGTGGAGGGGTGGAGGCTTGGAAGGACCCCGCTGGTTTCTTTACAAACATACTGCAAACAACGGCACATCTGGGGAATGAGTTGCTTAAAGAACGGACACTTTGCAGGATATGTTGCTTTTTACGGCGTGACATGAGGAGAGTGGCAGCAGAAAGGCTTGTGTCATAGCAGGATATGATAAAGTGTATAAATGGTATGTTACAGAGACTTGCAGGAGGGGTTAATCCTTCTCCAGGTTGTCATTTCTTGCAGTGCATGAACCAAGGAATCAGCAGGAAGCTACCCTTTTAACTTTATGGGTTTCTTTGCAACACACTCTGCAAGTCTCAACATCTTTGGTTGTTAAAAAAAATGACGGGTCTAAGACGGTAGATTCCTTACTTTAACACAGCCTATAGCCAGCCCTGTTATGACACATCCCCAACACCTACAGGTCTCTTCATATGTGGCTCATGTCTATTCACCAGGGTTCTGCTTGCTGCACTGGTGTCACTGTTGGTGGCTGCACAGTTGTATGATGCAAAGTGTTCATGCTGGACTGGACGCACATTTAAATAGACAGACAGGACATCAGAGTGTACAGTATGTGTTGTATGTTGATGTTATTTATTTAAGGGGAGAGAAGCATGATGTGAGGAGACCCACTTCAAGCACCACCCAGGAGTGGTCGGCTCTGAGAGACGGCAGGAAAGAGAAGCAGCAGCTGAGGCAGCAGAAGAGCAGAAGAGCGACAGCATCACGGCTGAGCTCAGAGGACTCAGAGGAAAACCTGTCGCTGTTATGAGCTGTAGATTTATTCAGGAGGAGAGAAAGTGCTCCCTGTGTGATCTGGGGGAAGCTGAAAATGAAATGCATCTTCTGTTCTACTGTCCATCATATCATGAGCTCAGGTGTCTTCTTATCAACAAAACGTCAGAACATTGTCCTGATTTGTTTTCCATGTCTCATGAAGATGGACTTCAGTACTTAAAACTTACCTTTTTAATCTAGCTTTTAATTTGGAGTCATTTATTTTTAGCCCTGGACTGCATTATTATTTTAATCATTGCTTCAACATTTATTTATCTATTTATTGCTTGTATTCATCTGATCTTGTTAATGCTTTCTTATTTTGATCGTTTCTTTCCACTCTTACTTATTTTATTAAATTTACTGTTGATTTTATTTTATTTTACTTAAAATCATGCCTTTTTACATTTTACAATTGCTGTTGTTTGTTGCCTCTCTGTTATTTTGTGAAGCACTTTGGGCTGCATTTTTATATGTATGAAAGGTGATGTATAAATAAAGTTGAGTTGAGTATCTGTTTACACACTAAGTGTTTCAGTACCTCAGTTTGTGTTAAATGCTGTAATTGCTTTAGGTCAATGCTGGACATGTGCAGTATTGTAACCGCTCTCTTCTTTTTCTTTTTCTTCTCATGCTGTTGCTCCTAGTTTTTTGTATTTTGGAGTGTCTTGTAAGTCCATTTAGGCTGGGCACCTTTCCTGTGCATGACACAACAAATTGGAAATGCTGACTCACCCTAACTTTTGGTCGACCTAAGGAGAGGCAAAGAGGTGGAGCTGATGCAGGCTTTTAGCTTCAGTGTGCCCGCCTGTCAGTCAACATAGCCATGCCCTTAATGATGCAAAATGTGTAACTGTATTATTGACATAACTTTCTTTTTGTTGACAGGATCATCTTTTTTGAATAGGTGAGGGTTTTACTTCTGGTGCTTCTGCAGCTAGCCTCAAGTGAACACTTGAGGAACTGCAGTTTTAGCACTTACACATCTTCATTTCTTGAGACTGAGGTTGCTGCTTGCATATGACTAGCATTTTGTGTCTACAATTACAAAAATATAAATTACTAATTTAACAGACCAGTGATTCTGTTGCCATTTCTGATGATTTAGTCGACTAAACACACTCGATCTTAGTCGTGAGAAAGGTGTAGGTGTAATTGCAGCATCCCAACTTCCTGGTGAGACTGATTAATGGACTGCAGCTGTTGAATGATGGCTACATGTCTTACTAAATGGAGTCAGTGGGATGCATCAGAGTTATCTTGTTGAATAAAATCAAGTGTCCACATTACTGATAAATGGTAAGGTTGTTTGACAATAAGAAATAAACCTTCTAGTGTGTCCTCAGTTTCTCACGGTGGCTTGTTTGAGTAACAGCGTACGCCGTCTGACAGCAGGGTGTATTAATGCACATGTTAATGGAAAATGTTAGCTTTGGTTAGCACTAATATGACTCTGTTGTTGTCAGACCATCCGTCTGCAACATCACCAAAGAGGATGTGTGCCACTGGTGACAGGTAAGAGTCTGAAACACGACCCGGCTCACAGCAGGAAAAGAAGAGTCAGTTACAGCCACAGTTAGAGCTCCTGTGTTTGTTGCAGCGTTACCTGTTAGTCATGCTCATGCACCAGAAGCAGCAGCAGCAGCAGCGAGAAGAGGGCAGGAGAAGAGAGAGAGAAGCGGTCGGCAGTCCCAGCATCCCATCAGTGTGTGTGAGCTCATGTCTGCGCACGCATGTGTGTGTGTGTGTGTGTGCTTAGCATGTGCGCATGCGTGTTATCTGAACTCACCTTTGTAGACGTTGAGTGTGATGGTGCGGACTGCGATGCGGACCATACTTTCAGGATGGTTGAAAAACTTAATGGCCTCGGTGTACAGGGCAAAGTCATTAGTGTGCTGTGTGTGGGAGACAGAAAGGGGGCGCCAGTGAGCAAGGCACAGAACTGCAAGGGCCGCGCTCAGGCCACACGCGACCACAGAGAGAGGAGAGAGAGACAAAGCCACTCGGGGCAGAAACATTCTTTTAAGACGAAGAGACAGTAACAGCGTTTCTACAATGAAACTAAGACAACTGAAAATAAAAGCTAATAAAACAAAAACTAAATAAAAATTAAAAGTCTGAGCTGTCTTTGTTTTTAAAAAACACTGACTGAGCAGAAACCACACCTGATATTTGGGACTGTGGGTGTAACTGCATGATAGTAAAAGTCAACAATCAAACCTTTTGCATCGACTAACACTCCTAAGAATCAAATAACTGCCTTTAAAAGTCCTGAAAATAAGAATTCTTTATTAAAAACAAGGATGGATAAGCTTGTTTTTGTAGCTGACTTGCAGGAGATGCACACTTGACTATTTGATTTGGATGTTTTTTGGTTCTGCGTTGGCTTTGAAGATCAGCTGCACAAACATTTAAGGACTGTAATAAACATTTTATGAAATGCAAAAACATTTCACGAAGTCCTGCTTTGGACGCTCAGTGATCTGTGTTGTGCATCATGAAATGTTTGTGCAGCTGACCTCCTGATCCACCTCACCATCCTGAGACATACACTCTAATCTAACACAATAACACAATCCACACAAGACACAGTTCAGCTTGATGCACTTGTAAAAACTTGCGTGGTAGACTCACTGCTCTGACTTTAACCGTCCTCTCTCTCTGTGCCAGTGCCTGATCCTGTTCCCAAACATTCCTCAGTCGCTGCGACCTTCAGCCAATCCTCCAGAGGTCACAGCGACTGAAGAAACTTGACCCTGACACCAAACCCAAACCAGGTGGGTCCTCTGGTCTTCCAAAGTTACTTGAGGGAGACAGAGGGGGGATTAGCAGTCCAATAGCACCCTCTAGTGGACAATAGCTAAAACAGTAAGTACCATTTTGCTCTACTGAGTGTTTTTCTTCTATTTTCAACGTTTAAATGTAGTAAAGGAAAATAAATGAATATGTTGTATGTTTTTTCCACCCCAGATTTACACACGAGGTCTGGTTTTGGCTTCAGGGCAAAAGCTTCCATCAACAGTACACCAATAACTTTCCCCAGCACACACAGGCCAATGACAGGACAAGATACTGCTGCAAGAATCAAGAGTCATATCATCATCATCATCATGAGTGATTATTCAGGAGGTCAGACTCAGTTACAACACACACAGAGACAACATTGAGCTGAAGAACAAAAGCAGGTTTTAAAGTCACGGACATGACATCGTTTTCAGAACATCGTGGTCACTCTGTAACTCAACTGTAATGAATTCACTCATATGAAGGAATCAGCTACTGAAGAGACAGACATGTAGGAGACATGTGTGACAGGACGCTGCAGGAGATTGATGCACAAAAGATTGGCGGACCTTCACAAGACAAAAAAAGATCTCCTGGTGATTCTGAAGCTGCTATAGCTGGTTAATCATCCTGTTTATCGCTCACTTATTTCACATCTTCCTCCCTTTTTGTCGGATACGAACTATGAACGAGTGAAAGATCCTCTCTCTATCTCTCCGTCTATGACCTCACCTCGTTGTAGAAGAAGTGCACGGTGTGGTTGTTGAGTTTGAGGGACAGGGTCTTGAGGAAGGAGATGTAGTAGGCCATGATCTCCTCGTCGGAGAAGTCAAACTTGTGCACGATGATGGAGTTGACGTGGTTGTTGGACAGGAGATAATCTGAGGAGAGAAGGATTAGACGTGTTAAAGCATCACTGCATCTCTGTCATGTTTGTTCTACGATCAACAGGTGAGCAGCAGGTGTCAAAACGACAGTCACGTAATGTTGACTAGAAAAGACTGCTGTGACCTTTCAGCACCTTCACTCACTAAAATACACACAGTCTGACTTTATGTAAGATATCTGCTTCCTGTATAAATTGCATCACATAATCTGCTGAGTCTATGGTTGCCTAGTAACAACAGCAGGCCGCTATGCAGTGGACTTCACAGCAGAGACAGGCAGAGCAACATGCCGAGCATTGTTCAGCCAACAAAACATGAACATCCAACCGTACTACGGGACAGGCTGGGACAACGCTCCTAACAGAGTGCTACTGGCAGATTCCACTGCTCACTTTTAATGTCACTCAAATATTTTAAGTGATTTAACACCTAAAAATCATAAAAAATAAGATGCAGTAAAGATCTGTTTGTTACAGCAACAGATGGGAATAGTCATAATTATAATAATAAAGAAGCAGAGTTTAAAATAAACCCTGAATGGTTCATTGGAATGCATTTCATCACACATACGGCCTTCTTCATACAAATACTCACACAGAGACGTCTCATGGCTGATGTTCTCAAACAGTATGTTCAGGGTCTGCAGGAGCTGAACACACACGTAGCGTCCAGACTTCTGGCGCAGGATGTTCAGGAAGAAGGCAAACATGTTCTTCTCCAGGAAGAAGCTGCACACATGCGTGTAAAAGCAAACATATGCAGGATTTAGTTCATGATGACTTCATCTTAAAATACAGATATCGAAAAGGGGGAACTGTGAGTTGTTTGCAGAGTCCTGGGGGACTGATGGTGCAGATGCAAGCCATATACCCACAACACTCCTGATTTGCAATTATAGCCCCCCTAACAGTATAAATATTGTTTGCATGCAGGATCATTTACACTCAACCGTCATCTATGTGCTGCAATTTACTGAATTTCTGGACTCAAACATTTTCCTTTCCACTTTAAAAACCTTACACTTTCCATCTTTCCAGGTCTAAGATCAAAAGACAAGAAAGGGACCTTTTTTTTTTGCACTTTTTCCAGAGATATTATTTTTGTTGTGAAGAATATTATCATAATAATGACAAAAACAAAAAACTGCACGTTTCCAAAGCCTAAAAAAGAATGCAGTTATGTGCGATAGATGAAGCTTGTGTTGATTTCAATGGTTTCCTGTTGGCAGCACGCACTCTTTCAACACACTCTGTGGCTTCCGAGCTCTTCAAAGTCATTTCCTGTGTCACATAAAAAGCTACAAGTCATGAAATGGGTTGGCAGAATGATGACATGTAAATCCTCTGCAGATGAACGACAGAACACAGGAGGTGAAGTGTGAGATCCTGAGATCACAGAAATGCTGCCATAAAGTGTCTTTAAGTTTTTGCAAAACAAAGAGAAGGTTAACAACTTTGTAAACAAGAAGCATGACAGAAATGTGCCTGATACATGAACACAGACTGGTTTAAAGTCGAAACTGAAAATGCTGTATTTGAGCCCTGTTGATATGTTTCCATCTAGGAAGAAGTTGGGCGGGCCTCATCCCTGATTTGTCTGTTTAAGGATCCCAAAGCATGAACAGAAAAAACATCAATCTAGTTAAAGGCATTAATGAGAAGAGACTAAGAGGAGGACACACAAAGCTGTCCCTTTAAGTCACATCTGCACGTCCGTCACTATCACAACACTGACGGGTACTTACTCAAACACAGAGCTGTCATTCTGGTCCCCCCAGATCAGGATCTCTGTTATGGAGCGGATGGTTTCCACCAGAAGGTTCCGGTTGTGGTCCGTCACTGTGGTGTTTTTGGTCAGGACATGGTACATGTACCTGATGGAGGAACATAATGTTAGAGAAAGCAGCAAACTCTTCCTTTCAACCTAACAGAGGACAGTATTGACTCAAAGGATGTAGAGACAAATCCCACTGCACAGGTGTGAATAATTAGATGAATCTGGGTCATTAAAGCTTAGTTTAACTGTTTTATCAGGACCTAATCTATTTGTGCTGCTTTTGCATGTTCCTGGAGTTCGGTCAGAACTGGGAGAGACTGCTTTTTGTTTCTCTGCTCCTGACTCCTGGAACAAGTTGCAGCAGCGTCTTAAACTCAATGCACTTTTACATTTTTGACAATTTAGAAACTTGATTTTCATCCTTTCAACCCCGCTCTGCAACTGTTTTAGCTGGGTTTACCTGTGTATATCTATTGTATCATTTTAATCAACAGTCCCTTCATATTTTAGTGGTTTTATAGTCAATCCCATACACCTCCTTTTATTTGTAGTATTTTATTTGATCTTCTAATTGTTTTTAATCAAAAAAATATCCTATTTGATGACTTTGAAACTCTTAATGTTTTTTTTCTAAATGTCACTGTAACTGATTGATATCATTGTAAACGAGGTTGCCCCTCAATGATCTCTTGAGTTTAAATAAAGGTTGATTGATTTAAAAAGTCATAATAATAATCTAAAAGATAGCTAGGGATGTGCATTACAAGCAAATCCACTATTCTGTAGTCACTGCCAACTATTCCCTGATTAAAGCTGCTGTTGGTAGTCACAGAGTAAATATCTGTTCAGAGAGAGGGACTTCCAATGTCAACACTATCCCTCCCAACCAGATTTCCTCTTAGCCCCTAACACAGATCGTTGTTAGGTTAGGTGATTTCTTGAGCCTGGTGGGACAGCTCAGGGTGTTGTAACCCTTTTCTGTCCATGGTTATCTGTGTGGCGGGAGGAGGAGGGAGGCAAAGGACTCAAGAGGTTACAGGATACTGTGGACCAAGGCACCAAAAAAAAAAAAGGAGAGAAAAGTAGAGACGAGTAGAGAAGTAAAGAAATAAAGAGGTACATAAATGAAGATAGAGTAAAGTAAAGTAGTGAGAAAGAAAAAGAATAACAAAGAATAGGGAAAATAAACTTAACTAAGGTAGTGGAATAAAAGTTAAAGAGTGTCACGATCGTGCCGGACTCATAACCAATCAGAGGACGTAGTAGGGGCCACCCCTTAACCAATCAGGACAGCGTATTGGAGATTAGCTGTGATTGGTCCGTGATAACTGGAACGAGGGGAATAATAACATTGCTTGATACAAAGGCATTGGAAAACGCAGAGATTTCGCAATAGTCTTAAATACTGAGTACCGATGGACCTTTTCTCCAAACCCAGCAGAAAATAAGTAACGTTTTTTTTACACCATCCCTACCAACAGCAGCTTTAATCTAACAGTGTAATGAATGTGTAATAATTATGAATGTGCAAAGTTGTTGTGGCCTCATGACCGAGAACTCTATGGTGCTGCAGAAGTCTGACTCTCACAGAGCTGCACCCAATTAAACCGGCTTTTAATTGGCACTTATGCATTCTTATGTTATTTGGAAGATTTTTGTGATTTAATAGAAAAAGGGAACAACTTTCCACACCCCCTGCAATCACTGTTTGACAGCTGTGCCACTTTCCAACCAGGGGCTGTTAAAAACAATAGAAAAACACATTTTTAAGATGACATAATAATCACATGACTCACAACTAATCCATTAATCTAATATCTGATGTTAGAAATGTCAGCCATTACAAACGTATTGAAGCTCGTGCTCTTTACACTCACACAGGTGTTAATCCTAATTTCACGTGATCACATATTTTCCTCTAATGACTCTGTTGGCGTGTTTACACTGACCTCTCTCTTGTTATTTAGATGCACCTGTTGTTGGAGGACAACTCTGAATTTTGCCACCCTGATTGGTTCTTTTACTTTCGTTCACTAAAAGCTAATTAGCTAAAATAACTGAGAGCATCTGTGCAGACTCTTTAAGTCCCAAAGTGTGTGAAGTCAGTGTATAAAGAGAGTTACTGATTAAATAGTCACGAGTCATTAAAGCAGCTAGACGTTAAATCTGCTTCAGTATTTTCCCCTTAAAGCTAGCACTTACAAGCTAGCTCACATGTTGTATCATCCATATGAAGCAGCACATATAAAGTCACATTATGTCTCTGTTTATTGACTTTAAAGAGCATTTCAGTGCACAGTTTGTCAACTCATGTCATGTTAGCTTCTTATAATTAAGCTAATGATCAGGCTGGCAGTCGTTCTCCACCGGTTAGCATACAGGCAAACGTTAGCATATGAACTGCTAGCTACTCACTTCAGATGATCCAAGGAGTGGATGTTTTTCGTTTTCCCCTGGCCTCCAACCCAGCTCCGCGACCGGCCGAACATGGTTCAGGTTTTGAGGGGGGTCTGTGATCCACCAGGCGGGTTATTCAGCTCAGGTTAGGGTCCCTATCCATCCATTACACCCACTTTCCCGAGCAGAGAGCTACTTAGCAAACAGAAGGTGAGGAGAATTTTTTGTATGGAACTTTATTGAACAAAATCACAGTGAACAAAAACACAGTGTGCTGAACAGCAGCATAAAAATACAGAGAATAATAAAATCATAATGTTACCTCATATTAAACAAAACATATAAACTTAAATACAAAAATATGTATTTATTTATCAAGCAGCCGTTTTCATTGCCAATAATCACAGAGCAGGTTGGTTGATGGTCGATACATAATGTAATATATCCTCCATTATTCCCTGCACATTATAATCTAATATACATGCTTCACTTAAGCCTCTACATTAAAGAGTTTATTATTGTTATTTTAATATAAAATTGACTACATAGTAATAACAAGCCTACAATCAATTTCGTGTTATTTTGACAAGTTTATGATTGAATAAAGTCAATTTTTCAATAATTTTAAAGATTGTTTAAAATAATTTATTTCATGTGTTTAACTGGAAAAGAGATAAGTTAGATCCTGATTTATGCTACGACAAAGTTACAGTACATTGACAGATAAATGAATAATAATAATAATAAAATATATATATATATATTATATTAATTATTATTATTATAATCATAAGTATCGTAGTTATTATTATTATTATTATTATTATTATTATTATTATTATTATTTATATTATCATGGTTAGCAGAATTTTCTAACTATGTTATTAGATATTAATATAATTATTGTTATTATTGTTATTATCATCTTGGTTATTATGATGGTATAACTATTTATTTTATATTATATATTTTTTTATTATTATTATCATTATAGGTATCATTGTTATTATCGTGGTTATCATAATTTTCTAACTATTTATGTTATTATATATTTACATAGTTATAGTTGTTATTATTATTATCATTATTATTATTATTATTAGTATTATTATTATTGTTATTATCATCATGGTTATTATTATTGTATTACTATTTATGTTATTATATTATTGTTATTATTTTTGTGCTATATCATTATTATTATTATTATTATTATTATTATTATTATTATTATTATTATTATGATAGAAGTGAAGTAAATAGTAAACATAACAGTGTTTGTTAAAAGGTTGGGAGATGCAGTTCTTTTGCTGTAAACAGTTGATCAAGCCTCATAGTAAAGCCTACAAATATGTCTTTTAAAAACTACAAAAACTCTCCCCTTCAATGAACGCAGTGACGTTTAAACCATGAGACACGCACGAGCAGCGGGTCCGTTAGGTCCGTTATGATGATCGACATCCTGTTGACCAATCACATCACAGCCTGTTGAGCTGTGAGCCAATCAAACGCCGAGGCTTCATGTGTCGCTTTGTGACGTCGGGACTGTTTTGATGCAGTCGATTAAGATTTCAGCAGGGACGTTTAGATTGAGACATCTGTCGACACGTGTACTTTAACCCTCCTGTAACCACTGCAGGACCTTCTTTTAAAGAAACTTCTGACTGTTTTTATCTTCGAAGTGACCCTTTGTTTCTGCTAGCATAGCATGCTACTGTTTTTAGCCTCGGCCAGCTGGCATGGAGAGGATTCTGCAACCTCAAAGAACCAATGTCAGGACCGCGTCGAGCTAGCTAAGGCTGGATTCTGATCCTGCCCGCAGGTTATTATTAGATATGAATGCTACTCCTTCCAGCCCACCTGTGTCGTTCTCTACTGGACCCTCCAGATAAGGTAGAGACCCTCTCAGTCTTTGTTTGCAGGACGGGTCGAGACAGCATGGGAGCCCCAGCAGCCTTTTAAAGGCCCTGTGAGGAGTTTTGAAGTGGCTGAGAAACAGACTGAAAATGATACTGATGCCTCTTTATGAACTTCATTAGCAAACAAGACCATCAGCAACAACACTGACGCCTTCTCTGTTGTCATTTTTAATGCCTGAAACTGCCCTGAGGGGGTAGGTGTCAGACCAGCTGATGGACATCTTCAGAAACAGACTTTATTTGACTGTTTTCATGGAAAATAATCACATTGACTGTTAAAAGACAACAGGATGAGATTTTTGTTGACAACACTATTTTTTCATGTATAGGACAAGAGATAAGAGGTATCACTTTGTCCACAAGGGGGCGCCAGAATCGATACAAAACAAAAGTTCCTCACAGCAGCTTTAACAACCCAAACCGTGGCTCTCTTTCTTTTCTATGACACTCCCAATCTATGCCCAGCTGGATTCGGTGGAATCGCTGTTGGACGAACTACCATATATGTTTTATTTGGGCCTGTTCTTTGTGAACGTCCTGATCCTCTACTATGCCTTCCTCATGGAGTACATCGTCCTGAATGTGGGGATAGTGTTCCTGCCTGAGGACATGGACCAGGCGCTGGTGGACCTCGGGGTGTTGTCCGACCCAGCCTCTGTCCCTTATGACACTGACACGGAGCTGGATGTGTTTGAGGGGTATCTCGAGTGACAGGACGGTCCTAGAGGAGGAAGAGGGGGATGAAGAGGTGGTGGCCTGGGGGAGAATGAGCCTTCCTTGGGCAGTGATGGAAAGTGCCCAGAAGTGGATGCTGCCTTTTTATAGAGCGGACAAATCAGCAAAAAAGTAAGCATGACACACACTAGATTGTGTTTGATAACACTCAGTGGTTACCTTCTTATCCTGCAGCACAGTGCAACAGTTTCAACCAATTAATACTTGATTCAAAGCAATTTCTGCTCTTAAATCCAACTTTTTTTGTAACAACAGATGAAGTTATAAAAATGTTTTGTTGATTGCATTCTGTCTCGCTCATCTCTAGGTTGTCCCGGCTGAAAACGAGGTAACCCACGGAGGAGATTCAGCAGCCAAATGTTCAGCGACGGCCCCCCGGGAAGAGCACTCTGCACTGGATAAGCTGTCAGTCTGCCGCCTCTCTAAAAAGCAATCAATAACGGCATCCAGTGCACCCTCGCTTTAGACACAATGACAGATGAAAAAGGAAGCAACGGTGTGATGCAAACAGAAAGAGACAGCTGGTTCCTGCGGATGTCAAGTGAACGCTGCGATAGATGAGGAGCATGACTCAGGCCGGGTCAGGCTCGGTGCATCTGATGGGACTGAACTGAGGCTGTGCAGAGCTGGCTGCTGAATGAAGTGACCCAAACTCTCACACTTGAGTCCTACGCAGTGTGACATCTCAGACGAACTGTTAAAGAGAAGGAAAATAATGCCACATTTCAAACAGCTGCTCCTTCTGAAGCTGTCTTTGCAGACGAAGTCACCTGAGTGGACTGAATTTAAAATGTGTCCTTTGAGGCTGGCTGATGTTTATGTCTGCTTCAGGGATGTACACACTCTCAGGAGTACTGTTACGAGACTTGACACTAACGCTGGACAGGCCGAAAACTGTAGGACTTACAAGCTCTCCTTTAAATCAGGATCACCATGCTACACGCTGCACTCTTATCAAACAGTATTGAAGTATTTAGAGGAGTAGAAATATGAAAGTAGAAGTTTTGTAGTTTCATGCACATTTACTTTTTCTCTGCAGAAAGTTTCTGCCGGACACTTTAGCTGGTTAGAAACAGACTGAAATAATAATAACGACTCTTTATGATCTGCAAAAGTGAACCACACAAAGACAGAATGCTCCTTTAAAGTTATTCTATAGGTTGACCTGCCTGTCGACTCAGCTGTGCCCCCAGTCATGCAAATTTAAGTTCAACTCTTACCCTTTAAATTGTCTTAAAGGATGCATTGTAAAGAAATCACTCCTGCACAGTCTGAAGGAATAACCCTAAATTATTTTTGAACCATCTGTAGCTTCATTATTCAACAGACGCTGCTGTATTATGAAGCCTCTGTTGATGATCAAGGCACAGCTCTGTCCACAGGGGGCGCCAAATCAACAGTAACAGTTTGTTGAGCAGCACGTGTGTCAAACTTAACAGTCTGTGTAGTTACAAAGACTGAAGACTCACAGAAGATGAAGAAATGCTGAAAATATTTAACTTTTTTACTTTTATTTGTTGCATTTTATTTTAATTTCATTGTTGGAGTTAAAGCAGAGACTCATCCTTTGTGTGTGTGTTTAAAAACAATCAGTCCACTTTTAAACACTCTTATATTTTTATTCTTGACAGCAATAACGAGCGGACTTTAACGATGTGGATTTAAATGAATGAGAGTGTGAGAGCCACTGAACACGTCTTCCATCCATGTGTCAGGTCTGGTTTAGATGAGCCTGATTAAAGTGAAGGTTCTCTTAGCATTGAAAGTACTGTTCCAGGTTTGGGGAGCATTCAGAGCCCAGCTGGTTTCAGAGATGTTCATTTTCAGAAGCAGCACAGAGGAGGGATATTTTCTTATAGCAGACTTTTAGTATCTGAACACACACACTGTGCATCGTATTCATCGCATCCTAGAAGCTGTAGAGACTAAAACCATCCTGAAACATTTTGCACTTGCACGTTTGAAACTCCAAACAAGCATCAGTCCAGGGTTTCTTTGCCTGACAGTATTTAAAATCACATCCTGCGTGACATCCTTCCACAGAGAGGGATCTGCGGTGCTGCACTCACTTCAGATGTCGTATGGAACAAAGTAACGCCTTCTGCACGCTGGAGGTCAGGGTCAGGGTTCAAGAGGAGAGGCTAACTGGAGAGCAGGGATGTGAGGAGAGTTAGAACTACGAGACCACGACTGTTTCAAAGAGTTCGACGTGTAATGATGGCTGAAACCAAATTTTATGATTTCTTTTTCCAGGAAGCAATAATATCTGAGGACACTTGCAATGTTTTGATAGTTTTTGCATTTGTGTGAATCAGTGTTCTTCAAGAAATCTATTTTTGGCATTGAAAAATCTAAAACAGCATTTAGATCACGACACTGACGCTCAGGATCCTTGTATACAAAAAGTACGTCAAACATTTTGGTGTGGAGGTGAATCAGAGTCAGGACGGGGTTCAGGGTGCTATCTGATGTATGACCGGAGGCCGTGATTGTATTATGAATCAGCTGTGATGAGAAGGGATGCTGGTTTTTGTATTTGTGCCGTTCTCCAGGCGCGACGCCACGCTCAGAAGTACCTAATGAGACTGGAGGAGACTGTGACGGTTATCGACTGACTGCTTGTGTCATCCCTCCACCCCTGCTTCACTGCAGACCTGCTGCAATAAGCTTTGGATCCAACAGAGTTTTATTTTCAAACATGTACTTAATAAACTTTTAGCCAACGCAACTCTTCTGTCTGTCTTACTCTTTGTGGTTTGTGACTTTTAGATTTGCACTTTCTTTGCTGTCGTTCTACACTTTGTCCACTAGAGGGCGCCAGTGCATCAGATAGTAGCTAAATGAAACACTGATGCTGATGTTGCTGCAGATGCTGATCTTGTGAAGGTCAGATTTATAGGACCTGCAGAATAAATGAAGCAGACTTAAAAAATATCTGCCAATGGAATAAAAAACAAACTTACCCGTCTGCTTTCTTGAAAGAGAAATAATGTCTTGAATTTTTCTTAAAGGTTTGCAGATTTTTGTTTCTACTTTTGGGCAATTCAGGCCTTATTTTTCTCTGTTCAGGTGAATGAGGTTATAGAATGCTAGGCTCCCAACATGCAGGCCTGCTCCTCGCACCTAAAGTCTCTAAAAGTAGTATGGGAGGTAGAGCCTCCAGTTATGCTTTGGAATCATCTACCAGTCAGGGTCCGGGAGGCAGACACCCTCTCTACTTTTAAGAGTAGGCTTCAAACTTTCCTTTTTGATAAAGCTTATAGTTAGAGCTGGATCAGGCTTGGACCAGGTCTTAGTTATGCTGCTATAGGCTTAGACTGACACACTGGGATCCTGTCTTTCCCTCTCTCTCCTCTCTCTGCCTGTCTCTCACTTTAACTCTTCCTGTCCCATTAAAGTTACTAACCATAGACCTTTCTGGAGTCCCTGAGCTCCTTTGTCTCGTTGGTTCCTCTGAGCTGCCGTAGACGTCCTCCTGCTGTGGACGTTCCAGACTCCAGCAGCAACAGCTTCTACTACTTGTCTCATCACTATCACCGCTCCCTGTCTCTTTTCATCTCTCTCTATCCCTCTTCCCTGACCCAACACGGTCTCAGCAGATGTGTGTCTAACATGAGTCTGGTCCTGCTGGAGGTTTCTGCCTGTTAAAGGAAGTTTGTCCTCTCCACTGTAACTAGCTAAATACTGCAAGGTGCAATGCTCATGGTGGATTAAGGTGGGGTCAGATTGATCCTGTCTTGGTGTTGTGTTACTGTTCTTAATTTGACATAGAGTGGTCTAGACCTGCTCTGTTTGTAAAAGCGTCTTGAGAAAACGTTTGTTGTGATTTTGTGCTGTACAAATAAAGATTGACTGATTGAAATTTAGACATTTTTACTAGAAATAAGACAAACACAGTAGTGTACCTTATATACAAACTGAGTAAAGTCTTCCTGTACTCGACATAGTGTTAAAATGTTTGAATAATAAAGAGGTGCAGACGCTTTTTAACTATCAAAGGTCAAATGTAATCTAAACAGAGAACAGAAACCTCTTCAGAAGGAAGTGAAAAGACGTTATTAATAAACTGATGAGACATTAAACATGTTGAATTAACACTGAAATAAAAGAGTGCGTCGTAAGAAAGTAAAACATATTTATTATATTAAAGTGCCGTCTTTGTTAAGATGTCTAAAAAGGTGCAAATCAAAAGACATGTAAGTTCAGACAGGAGTGCACAGATCTGTAAATGGCGCAAAGAGACAACATTGGGTCAAATCTTATAGTGCAAATGTTGCTTTTGAATATGTACCAACCAGTAAAGTAAATTCATACACATCTGTAATTATCTCTGTGTCCTCCTGGGAGCACAGACGTAGTTTGGTCCTGCAGCACTGAGAGCAATATGTACAGGAATCAGGTGAGACGATTGATGAATGTAGCAGCAGAGGAGTGTTTGGTGTTTGTTTTGTGGTGTTTGAGTCATAAGCATGCATGCTCTGGTAACTCTACATCATGTAGTGTGATCAGCAGGAGAGGATGCAGGTGATGTTCACGCGGCTCTAATGCCATTCGATTCTGCTGTCCTGCTGCTGGAGCCGCTCAAACACCCCGTATGGAATGCACTGGTTCCACATCCTGGGTTTACAGGAAGAGAAAACAAGAAGTGAGGAGAGATAAAGTTATTTGTCTGAAGATTGAGATTCAGAGTGAGTTACTTTCGCAATGATTGAAGCAAACATAGATGCACAAATGGTGTTTTCTCACCTTAAGGTTTTCATGTTCTTACAGCTCTTCAGACGCGCCGCAAGACTCTGAGCTCCGACATCTGTGAGCTTGTTGTACTTCACACTGTCAAAACAAACAGATCACACTTTAATGTCTCTTTAATGTCCTGCTGTATCGACTGCTCATCACACATCCACGTCACACCAGTGCTCTCATTCACACGAGGAACTTGTGAATCAAGAAAGTCTAACTATATATATGTTCTTACTCGAGCTCTGTGAGGGAGGCCATGTGTGGGAGGACGGACGCTAAACTCTCTGCCCCTTCATCAGAGATCACATTACTGTAGAGGCTGGAAAACAACAAGAGGAAGGAAGAGGGAAGTGAGAATGAGCAGTTTAAAAGTGACATGTTGGGTGTTGTAGGGTAGATATTTATGTCTCTGTGAGCGGATGTTTCCATTATATACCTTAAACAGTGCAGCTTGGGCAGGTCCCTCAGAGCGGTCGCTAGTTTAGTCACTCCGTGGTCCCCTATGCAGTTTTGTGAAAGACTGGAATCAAGAAAATAAGAGAACACATGACAGAGGTCATTACTCAGACATCTTACAGTGTTAAACATCTATCAATCAGTTATCTGACACATGTATGGTGGCTGCACTGCCTCCTGCCAAAAGACTCTGCAGCGCATAGTGAACACAGCCAGCAAGATCATTGGTGCTCCTCTGCCCCCCCTCACAGACATTTTCCACACCAGCAGGGCCATCAGCATCGCTGGTGATACCTCCCACCCCTACCACTCTCCTGCCTTCAGGGAAAAGGTACCAGAGCCTTCTGGCCCGCTCCACCAGACTGTCAGGATGCTGAACTCCACTCACTACCTCCCCCCTCTGCCCCCTGGACTGTAACATACCCACTACATACAAGGACTCTACCTCAGCTGCTTTTGCACATTAAACCATTTACTTATCACAAATACTGTCTGCACCTTAATATCATTTGCACATAGGCTGTTTTTTAACTGTATTTTATATTTAAATTTTTGCTATATCAGAGCTGGAAGAGAGAAACAGCATCTCGTTTTTCCTGTATGTCTTCATATATATAGTGAAAGTTGACAATAAAAACCGTTGAATCTTGAATTTGGAAGAGCAACAAGGAAAATCTCTCTTTAACCGGAAGATAGCTCAAGCAAGACCAGACTCATTGGTGGACAGTCAGCTGCCATGAGGAAGAAAAGTGATTCTGAGTTCAAATATTACACTTTGTTATGACACAAACCCAGTCAAGACCAAACTATGTATTACCATTTACAGAGGCCAAACATTATTCCACTAATGAAGAAGTGCTTGGAAGAGTGGCCAGGGTAACATTTACAGACAGAGAGTCTGAGCAGGACCAGAATCTAGATAATGTGACTCATTTTTGACGCTGTGTTCAAGTACAACACCTCTTATGTCGGAGCCAGCCAAGACCAAAACAAGCCAACAAGCAAGCAAGTGGAAAAAGTGTTGAGTTAAAACTGAATTTAAAAAGGCAGAGAGCTCGAGCAGAACCTGACGCATCGCCAAACAGCCGTCTGCCCAAAAGATGCAGACTGACAAAACATTGATCCACCAGTGAGGAAGCATTTGGAGCACAGGTGAGGAAAAGCGTCCTTTAAAAACAGGCAGAGAGCTCGGGCAGAACCAGACTCATTGATGGACAGTCAACTGTTATGAGGAAGAAAAGTGAGTTCAAATGTTAAACTTCTTTATGACACATATAGACCCTGCAAGACCAAACTATGTATTATCATTTACAGCGGTCAAACACTATCTCACAAACGAGGAAGTGCTTGGAAGAGTGGCGAGGGTAACATTTACAGACAGAGAGTTTCAGCAGGACCAGAATCTAGATAATGTGACTCATTTTGGACGGTGTGTTCAAGTACAACACCTCTTATGTTGGAGCCAGCCAAGACCAAGCTAAGCTAATGAGCAAGCATGTGAAAAAGTGCAGAGGTAAAACTGAATTTAGACAGGCAGAGAGCTCGAGCAGAACCTGATGCATTGCCAAACAGCCGTCTGCCCAAAAAAAGCAGTTATCTTTAGATTAAAGATGCAGACTGACAAAACATTGATCCACCAGTGAGGAAGCATTTGGAACACAGGTGAGGAAAAGCGTCCTTTAAAAACAGGCAGAGAGCTCGGGCAGAACCAGACTCATTGATGGACAGTCAACTGTCATGAGGAAGAAAAGTGATTCTGAGTTCAAATGTTACACTTCTTTATGACACATATAGACCCAGTCAAGACCAAACTATGTACTATCATTTACAGCGGCCAAACACTATCTCACAAACGAGGAAGTGCTTGGAAGAGTGGCCAGGGTAACATTTACAGACAGAGAGTTTCAGCAGGACCAGAATCTAGATAATGTGACTCATTTTGGACGGTGTGTTCAAGTACAACACCTCTTATGTTGGAGCCAGCCAAGACCAAGCTAAGCTAATGAGCAAGCATGTGAAAAAGTGCAGAGGTAAAACTGAATTTAGACAGGCAGAGAGCTTGAGCAGAACCTGATGCATTGCTGAACAGCCGTCTGCCGCAAAGAACAGACAATGCATTTACGATCGATTGTGGGTTCAATTAAAATGTTTGATAACATCAGGTCAGTGAAGATCGTTCTCTTTAGATTACAATGCAGACTGACAAAACATTGATCCACTACTAAGCAAGCAACAGGCAGAGAGCTCGGGCAGAACCAGACTTATTGTTGGACAACATGTACTCACTTGAGTTTCTCCAGGTGACTGAGTGAGACTAAAGCATCAGCCAGCTTCTCTGCTCCTTTGTCCCCCACTTTACTGTTCTCTAGACTGAAGAGTGACAGAGAGGAAACAGTCAGATGATGTTTAAACACAGAGATACAGACGCTGTAACAGAGAGAGAACAGGAAGTGTGTATTTACTCCAAGTGCTGCAGGTTCTCTAGACCGGGCAGGAGCTCCCACAGCTTGGGGAGAGCCAGCGGACCGTTTTCAGGGCCAAGACTGAATAAAGAGACATCATCATCATCATAATCATCATCATCATCATCATAGTCATCATCAAAAGTTCCTCTGAGGAGCTACTCACTCAAACTCCAGCTTGTGCAGCTCTTTGACGGCTGGAACTCCCTCGGCTAAGATGGAATCTGATTGGCTGAAACTACAGACAAACATTCCCTTCAGCATCCAGAAAATATACATACAGTTGTAAAGTATAACTCTGTGTTTCCACATGTGTGTGTGCCAGTGTGTGTGTGTGAGGTGTGTTACCTGTCTGACAGCCTCCCATGCCTGTGTATGTTCACCAGAGAAGCCAGCTGCTCTATGTGGCACACCTGGGTGGCTTTCAGAGGATGGATCTTGAATCTGGAGACGGCCCCTCGTAGGAGCTCCTCTTCGCCGCTCTGCGCCAGCTGCTCCCAAAACGTGATGACATCAGCGATGCACGCTCTACGAGACAGGAAGGTTTGCATGAATAAAACATCACATCACACTAACTTATACTCAAGTTATCGTGTTACTGAGAGCAGAGCAAGCACCACAAGTTCCTACTAATTTTTAAACAACTGGTCAAAACAGTAAGCAGGTGTACGGCTCATTTCTAGCAGGTGATTGGCTAGACTAAGTGGTACAAAGTAGACGTCTTCATGACTTAAGTCAGAGTATAGATCCTCCTGGTCAAACATTCCTCCAATACAAGAGAAAGTTGTTCCTTCAGATTCTGACTTGAGTTAAAATCCTGGAGTACTTGATTTTAAAAATACTGAAGTATTCAAAGTACTTTTTAAAATATCTCTAAACGTATTTTCACAAAGCATGAGGTCAGTCAAGAATGCATGGGTGAACATTCTGCTAGAAAACATGATTTCATCTCTACAAAGTCTACCATGAAATCTAAACTAAGTTACTACAAGCACAGACAAGTTTATAATGTTCCTCTGGAATCAAAGCAGTGTGTGAGCTCCAGACCTCCTCATGCTCTCTCAGGTTAGACGCTGATGTTTTGGAGGCTGTGATGAAGATTTACAATCATTCTTTATTTCAAAAACCTCAAACGTGGGTTTGAAATATGGCCGTGGTGCTCAGGTAGAGAATCATCATCCTTCTCAGTCATAGCCATCATCACCACGACTAAATGAACGCACTGATCTGAAGAACGTCTGATCTACGCTCAACCCAGGTACGGCTACACCACTGAGACAAACCAAACACAAGGACAGGAACAGTTTACAGTCTTTGGATCTGATTTCAGAAAAGAAGATTCATCAGCTGACTTCAAAGATAAAGTAGAGAGTAACTAGAGCACTGATAGAAATGTAGAGGAGTCAGAAGGATGATGTTTGTCTTTAAATGGAGTAAAAGTAATAAGTACCACCAAAAAATGTACTCAAGTAAAGTCCACCACTGGCTAGAGCCAGCTAAGCCTAATATCGTATGTTTTGCTGCATTCAAGTGCAGTCGGACACATCGGAAAAATGAGTTTCCAAGGTGGAAAACGCACGTGAACGTCTGCTCAAGTTGGAACAACACCTCAGAAACTTGAGGAAGAATTTGCAGCCTGACTCACCGACTTAACATCATATTCGTCAACATCATCATCATGTTGGTTTGATAAGCATCCTGTTTTTATGGTTGTGAATGTAAACATCATATCCCAATATCAGAGACCGTAATAAGCCCTCATTCTGGTTTTGAGAGACCTGATTTTGCTGCCTGGAGAACTCTGACAGAAAACAGGAAACTGTGGCATGCATACACCTCCCTCTCTGTTTCTCTGCGGACTACCTGAGCATGCACGGCCTCACCAAGTGATGTGTCAGCAAAACAAACATGGTGGCAACAAGAGAGTCTTTCTCTGGAGTGAGGAAGGAGTTGAGTTTGTTTTTTGCTGGAGGAAAGAGTGTAACTGAGAGCTTAGACGAGGGAAAGCCACCAGTCACGGCTGCAGATGTTGACCTGTGGTCCCTCGTCCTACATGGTGCACATGTTTTTAAAACACCAAGCCTGCAGTAAGTCACAGGGATCTCATTTTTCTCAGGTTTGTGATGTAAAAATAAACATGACAGGAGCCTGCATCAATAAGATGCAGAGATCAAACACCAGGAAACAAATCTCCATCATGTATGTCTGATCAAAACCTGGATAAGGATCATAACCCGGACACTCAGGTCCATGTTGAAACCCTGACTCATGATTCTAAGGAGCTCTGTTGTGACCTGTACCTGTATGTGTTGATGTTGTCCAGCCCCACCAGAGCTCTCAGCCCCGAGATCTGAATCCCAGAGTTCTCCAGATCCAAACAGAACCGTCTCCCCTCAGACCGTCCCCTCTCCAGAACGCTCTGCATGGTGAACACGTCGGGGGGCGTCAGAGGAACCCCGTGAAAAGTCAGGACTTCTGGAAGATTCGCAGCGAGGTGAGAGACTAACGCCGAGCCGCCGCTGTCCGTGCTGCCGTTACTCGCTTCGTACACACAGTGACAGGCCTCCAGGACCTGAGCAGGGGTCAGGTCCGCGTGAGAGAGACCCTCGAGGTGTTTACGTAGCAGAGCCTGCTTGTTGTCCAGCATGTCTCTGAAAGCCGGCTGCGTGTAGGAGTGAAGTCTCTGCAGCTCTGTGCGTTGGTGGAACAAGAGCCCGACGGCGAAACGCTGAGTGAGCTCAAGCTCCTCTCTCTGAGGTCGTCGGCGCCCCTTTGGACCGGATTGGAACGGGAGGGTCTGGAGAAAAGACCGGTCTGATACAGTCCTGGAACAGAGAGAGGGAGAGAGAGGTGAGGGAGGAGGAGGCAACGAGTTTATCTATGTGTATTGAGGATATGTTGGATGTGTTTACCTGGACAGAGACAGGTGGACCCCCGCCAGGTAACTCTGAAGGAAAGGGTTCGCCCACGACAGAAAGAGGTCACCATTGGATTCAGGACTCCCTTTGTTTGCAGTCTTTTCCCCATTTCCAGTTTCTTCTCCTCCCTCTATTCCTTCACTTGAGATCACTTCCTTTCTCCTCAGGTGGGAGGAGAGGAAGAGCCCGGTCCTCTGGCCGAACGCCCTCAGTTTCTTGGCTATGCGTCCTGCAGGGAGGATGGAGGAACTCGCTTTGACTCCCTCCCAAGCTAAAGAGCTCAGCTGAGTCAGCAGCTCTCTCTCCTTTGTTCTATCTTCTTCTCCATCAACATTCTTCCCCTCCTCTCCCTCCTCCCTCTCACTTCTTTTCTCTTGTTTCTTTGTTCTTCTTGCTCGTTGGGGGCGAGACGGAACGCAGGCTTTGGATCCAGACTTTGTGTGGGTACTTCTTTGTTGGGTGATGTGTGCCTGTGGTTCTTCTGTTTGATCCTCGTCCTCTGAGTGCGAGCTCCTCCTGTCCTTTTCCAGTTTTAGATGAAGCACCTGATGGCAGAGTCCTGTGAAGGTCTTGGGTAGATCCTCCAAACATTTGGCCTGTTCTAACACCAAGCAGACCAGCCGACAGAGTCCGGGGATCCAGCAGAGGAGACGTAGATAGCTGCAGTCTTTTAAGTAGTCCAACACAGAGTCTCTGAGAGCAGCGTCAGTGAAGTACTGAGACAAATACGTTTCCACATCCCCAGGGGTGAAGCCACTCATCTCCAGGAGGCTGTCTGTCCGTCGCAGTAGCTGGTTTGCACTTCCTCGTGGTCTGGTGGACAGCAGGAGGGTGCAGTCTGGAAGGAGGACCCTCTGCAGGACCGCAGAGTACAATTGTCTCACAGTGAAGATCTGCGCTTTGCTGTCTTTCTGCAGTGATGTTACCAAGTCTCTTTCCTGAGTCTGGAGCAGACTTTCGTAGTCCCGTACCTCGTCGAACCCGTCAAACACGACGAGGACTCTCTTAGGAGCAGCAAGGATCTGAGCGTAGACTTCCTCCGGGTCCGTGCAGGGAGAGGCGAACGAGGAGTCATTCAATAAGAGAGTTTGAAGGCTGAGGTTCGGTTCCCTTGAAGTAAGAGCTTTGCCGTCCAACAAGAAGACAAAGTCAAACTGAGGGATGCGGTCTCTGGACCAGTCCAGGCACAGCTTCTTGATCAGGGTGGTTTTTCCAATGCCGGCACTGCCGAGCAGCAAGATGTAGCGTCTGGGTTTGTTTCCGTTCAAGCCTCCGAAGATCTGAGAGGGAAAGAGAACACATCAGAGACTCTAGAAACCTTTACTGCTCAGTAAGACCAGCACCAGGAGACCCTGAAAGGCAGAACTCTCACCTGATCCCTCTTCATCAGGCTCTTCTCACGCGCCGTGCTCCCCATGGCGAGCATCTCCTTGTCCAGGAACTTGTTTGTGTTTTTTCCAGAGCAGGCACTCTCTCTCTGACTCACTCTCACCTCCACATAATGAGAGGTCAGGTTAAGCCCCGCCTCCATATCCTGGCAGGCCTGACTCATGTGGGCTTTGGCTTCCTGGATGTAGTCCTTTACAACGCCTGGAATGAAAAACAACCACACACTGAAAAACTGTCTTCACAGTTTGTGCTCTGAGACAGATCACAACAAAGGAGGGGGGACTTACCTGGGACATCGAGGACTGGGGGGGACTGAGGGAGAACCGGCTCCTTGCAGGGGGACGACTCTGAAATGCAACACGTCATGATATGAGTGACACAGCATCAACTTAGTTTACAAACTAAGAGATAAAGAGCTGATACTGATACACACCAATGCTGGGAGAGAGGGGGGGAGCAGCAGGGGGACACATGGCTCTGCTCGCCGTGTCTGACTGAGATCCAGGCGGGGATGAGCTCATCTGGACGGGCGCTACTGCACCGCCAACTACCACACAAAAGAAGAAGAGGTTTGAGCGTGAAGAGATGTTTCCTTATTTTGATTCAAATATGGAACCAAAATCTACAAAACTACCACTCACCTGGTGAGAGGGGGGGCAGTTGGCGTCTGCAAGGTGGCGGCGATGAAGCAGGCACTGCATGGAAACAAGGATCAGATACTTTGAGCAGAGTGGACATGATACCTTATAAAACCAGAGACTCACTTCATGTGTTCACTCACCGAGGATGTACGTAGGAGCAGCAGCTGTGTTAGGGAGAGGAAGCCGTATAACCGGAGGAGAGAGTCTCAGCGCCTGAACCACGTGATAACCCCCAGCCTCTGGGATTGTGATGAACTTGATGGAGGGATGGAGGTGAAGGATTCTTGGTGGAGTGGTGGCGAGGCCGGACACCTCTGTAGGACTTTGCTCTGATCCTGCATCAGTGCCTGGAAGAGAACAGGAACAAGATATTGATGGTGTGTCTGACATGAGTCTGGTCCTGCTGGAGGTTTCTGCCTGTTAAAGGAAGTTTGTCCTTGCTGCTGAACTGGCTCTTAGTTATGCTGCTCTAGGCTTAGACTGACACACTGGGGTCCTGTCTTTCCCTCTCTCTCCTCTCTCTGAGTGTCTCTTCCTTTAACTCTTCCTGTCCCATTAAAGTTACTAACCATAGACCTTTCTGGAGTCCCTGAGCTCCCTTGTCCCGTAGGATATCTACAACTACTACTATCCGTCTCCCCACTATCATCTCTCTCTCTTCATCTCCCTCTATCCCTCTCTCCAACTCGGTCTCAGCAGATGCGTGTCTAAATTGAGTCTGGTCCTGCTGGAGGTTTCTGCCTGTTAAAGGAAGTTTGTCCTTGCTGCTGAACTGGCTCTTAGTTATGCTGCTCTAGGCTTAGACTGACACACTGGGGTCTTGTTTTTCCCTCTCTCTCCTCTCTCTGCCTGTCTCTTCCTTTAACTCTTCCTGTCCCATTAAAGTTACTAACCATAGTCCCTGAGCTCCCTTGTCCCGTAGGTTCCTCTGGATCTATACAACTACTACTATCCGTCTCCCCACTATCATCTCTCTCTCTTCATCTCCCTCTATCCCTCTCTCCAACACGGTCTCTGCAGATGTGTGTCTAACATGAGTCTGGTCCTGCTGGAGGTTTCTGCCTGTTAAAGGAAGTTTGTCCTTGCCACTGTAACTTGCTAAATGCTGCAAAGTGCTCTGCTCATGGTGGATTAAGATGAGATCAGACTGAGTCCTGTCTGGAAGATGGGACTGGATCTGATCCGGTCTTGATGTTGGGTTTTTGTTAATAGTAGAACATAGACTCTGTTTGGAAAGAGTCTTCAGGGTCATAAGGTTCTCTTTGTGTTATCACTGACTCTTCATACGTGTCACACCTCCTCTGTCACAAGTTTTCATCAGCAGAAAATGTCTAAAAGCAGCAAACTGATCTGAGGAAGTCGGTTAAGGTGAGAGTTCTTCTTTCGATTCATCAATCTGACCTTTTTATCAGACAAATTTAGAAATCAACTTCCTGTTTCAAGCTCCGTATTCAAGTCCTCGATACAATCAGTCATTTTCAACCAAACATCCATTCAACCCCTGAGTCCACCGTTACTGTGGTGTTCAGATATTTATAAAGTGAGCTGTTTCAGTCTGACGGTGAAGCACGGTGTTAAATTAAACTTTACGTACTTCCTGTTTTATTTTGCATATTTAAGGCGATGTTGTAGTTCCCCACTGATTTTAAGTATGACGTGAATTCACACATGACCTACAGTAACCCTCCAAACTGTGGCTATAGTTTGTCCCTGGTAAACAACATTGTCCACCTCATGATTTGGCTAATGTGCTGCAGAGATCACAGAACGTACCTGTCCTCACAGGGGCCTCAGCCTGTGCCTCTTTGGTTTTCTGTCGTCCTGCAAGAACCGAAGAACCATTATTAGATCCTGGTCCTCAGTTAGTAACATGAAAACCTGACGTTAACCCCACATTGCATATCTTTCCCATATCATACAGGCGGATATTTAACTCAAACTTCATTTTCACTGTGGTGGATTTTACAGCCGTATCTTGCTTAATGATTTCCCATGATGGTGTGTGTTTAGTCACCTGCTGCTCTCTGTCGTTTGGGCCTGGATGGAGTGTTTTCATCAGAGCATCGCTGTGACCTGGGAGCTATAAAAGAACGATATAAAGTAAACATGAACCTGCTGCAGCTGCAAATAAATCTGTGCATGTGTTCAGACCTGCAGGATGTTGAGGGATTGTGTTTAGTTTGAGGTTTGAGTATGTTATCTACCTCTCGGTCTTTTCCTCCTTTGATTTGTTTTGTCTTTCAGTTCATCACTCTGTCTCTGCTGGGGTCGGTCCTGGTTGGGCGGCTCTGTTGGCTTTCCTGCGTCACCTGAAAAGTAAGAAAGAGGAAACAAAGAGTCAGTGAAGCGATCAGCAAACACAGCTTCTTAAAATGTCACCGGTATTCTCGTGACTTTAAGCACTGAAGTGAAAATCCTGACAGTGATGTATGTTTCTCCAAACATGTGAGGATTAAATCATAACTCTTCTCTTGATACTGAAAAGAAGAAATCCTTACTGAAGCTGTTAAGTTCATCCCCACAGCTCAGCCACGGACCCCCAAAGAAGTCATCAGTGTCTGTGGAAGAGGAAGCATACAGTGTGATCACATACAGACACTGTAAAACCTAATCAAGTGTTCTGAGGTGAAGTTTCATGGACTATGAGGTTTGTTGTATCTTACCTATCGTCCTCAAGTAATCCTCGTTCAAGAACTCAGATAAATCATCTAAAACAAAGAAGAAGAGCGTGATCACACAACAGCTTCTTTTCCTGTCACTAATATTCTCTTACCATGAAAAGGAGACATAAATGTTCACATTTATCTGAATGTTTTTTCTTTTCTTAAAGCTGTAAGTGAGTTTTGGTTTGTATCCAGTTTAGCGCCCCCTGTGGACAAGGCGGTGCCTCTTTTTGCTGCTTTTCTGATAGTTATGTTTTCTCATAGTGGTTACAGGCATTAAAAATGACAGTGAAGAAGTTCTCAATCCTGTCATGGATGAGGCATTAATGTCAATAACAATCTGTGTCATAACAAGTAAAAAAACTCTGAACAGGAGCTTTAAAGCTTCAGTCAGTAACTTTCAGCCCCCTGTGGATAAAGAAGTATCTCTAATCTCTTGTCCTGTACACATGTAGGAGTTTCAAAACAGAAATCTCATCTTGCTTTCTTTTAAAAGTCAAATGTATCAATCAATCAATCAATCAATCAATCAATCAATCAATCAATCAATCAATCAATCAATCAATCAATCAATCAATCAATCAATCTGTCCATACATCCACCCGCCCACCCATCCATCCATCCATCCATCCATCCATCCATCCATCCATCCATCCATCCATCCATCCATCCACTCATCCATCCATCCATCCATCCATCCATCCATCCATCCATCCATCCATCCATCCATCCACCCACCCATCCATCCATCCATCCATCCATCCATCCATCCATCCATCCATCCATCCATCCATCCACTCAATCATCCATACATCCATCCATCCACTCATCCATCCATCCACTCATCCATCCATCCACTCATCCATCCATCCACTCATCCATCCATCCATCCATCCATCCATCCATCCATCCATCCATCCATCCATCCATCCATCCATCCATCCATCCATCCATCCATCCATCCATCCACTCAATCATCCATCCATCCATCCATCCATCCATCCATCCATCCATCCATCCATCCACTCATCCATCCATCCACTCATCCATCCATCCATCCATCCATCCATCCATCCATCCATCCATCCATCCATCCATCCATCCATCCATCCATCCATCCACTCATCCATCCATCCATCCATCCATCCATCCATCCATCCATCCATCCATCCACCCATCCATCCATCCATCAAGCTTAATTTAACTATGATTGAAAACATGACAAAAGCAGAAATAAAATGTTGCCAAAACATACTCCAAATTAAAAAAACAAAAATAGATTTTTAAGAAGAGACTAATAAACATCAATAACAATAAAATATATATAATTAAAATAAGTTGAAGCATCAAAATAACAATAAGAATATAAATAGTGGGTAAGGATAAAAGTTGAAGATGAAATAAATGCAATAAAACTGATTAGGCAAATAATAAAAAAAACAAATAGTTAAAAATAAACTAAATAATAAAACAACATTAAAGGTAAAATAATGAAACTTTTCATAAAATCCAGACTGAAAATATAAGTTTATAATTTACTTTTGAAGGTCTCAATATCTCCCTGGCTTATTAACAGCCTCTGTTGAAAACAAATCTTTCATTGCAGTGTGAAGATAACCTCTCTGTCTGACACCAACCACAGCCAACATCTTCCTGCATTAAAAATAACTCTATACAAATCATAAGTCATGACACTGATGGTGTTGTTTGTTATGAAGGTCACAGAGAAGCATCATTGTTAATTCTTAGCCTGATTCATAATCACCAAAAACTCCTGACAGGAGCTTTAAAAAGAAGTATTCATCAGATATGACAAAGCTGCAACTGACACTACAGTGCATGTTATCTTATGAAGCAACATCTGCACCAGCCTTCAGTTATACAGGATATCTGGTCTATTATTCAACCTTGACTTGCCACAGCTTACTGTTGTGACCCATTGTTATAAAGAGGAAGAATTTCTTCATCAGGGGAGGAGTGGTAACAGAGTTGTAGGCTTGTCATCTTTTCTTTAATAACAAATGTCCTCACCCAAATTATCTCCTTTTACTTTTCCCTGAGCTCAAACAGTGAACATATAAACACATCTGTACCAGCAGTCATCCTCAGCTACTGTATTTAACATCCAGAGGTTTTTCAGAGGAGAGCATCTCATAGAGCTCCTGTAGCTCTGACACAGAAAGAAAGACAACCTCTTACCTGGGAGATCCTCCGGGTTGAGACCAAAGAACGGGTCGTGCTCCCCCTCCTGCATCATGACACCTGAGAGCAAACATAGAGAGTGAAAGAGAATTCAGCACACTGACTCGTGAGGGCTGCAAGTGTCAAGCTGCATACAGAGAGTTATTGGTTTCCTGCTATCAAACTTTGCATGTTCTCACACTGGCTTTCTGAATTTCCTCATTCTTCAATCCCACTGTTTACATATCACAGATGGTGCTCAAAGTGGTGATACTATTCTGTGCTGCCTGCAATGCAATTAAGTTGCTGAGTTGCTGAATGTTTGTGTTGTAAGAAAATGGTTGCAAACATTATAATATCTCCTAGATCAGCAGCAATCACAGCAGACTGAGCTGATCAATGACACAGATATTAATTAGTCATAGGACACAAACAGAATCCTGCTTAAGGGGTCAAAACTTTCAGAATGAGCTCTGGATAGAGAGTCACAACAAACAGTTTGAAGCATGTGTGCTCACTAACCCAAATCTGCAGCACTGCTTTCTGTTCTGTGCATGACCTGAATTTACTTTGCCTTGTTTCTGTGTGCACTTTTATATCGCCTTGGTGTACGTGACATATTTTTAGCACCTCAGTTGAGTGCTCTCTGTGTTACTTTCTGTTTGGCTGCTGTTATTATTTTTTATAACTCTTTATATATTTATTTACACACTTATCACAATAGAGTTCTGTTTAAAAGTGGAACTGACGCGTCATACAGAGGAGCATCAAGATACTAAAGGCTAAATTTGGTTTGCAAATCAAGCACGCACATGAGAGGCTGCAAAACAAGAGACAGATCGGTAGACTTGTACTTGAATACAAACACACAGCATCAGATAGAAGTAAACAACAAACATTAACTCTTCACATTTAGTACAGGTAATAAAAAGGATACAGGATCCTTTAGAGAAGGGGTTCACAAACATTTCAGCCGGTGACCCCAAAAATAAAGGTGCCAAAGACTCACGACCCCCACTGTCCCTCAAATGTGTCTTCATTTAGCTGGTCTGCAGGTAATGACCCTCCCTATATGAGCATGTGTCTGTGTTTCCTGTGCTGTTATGAATGAACCTGCTGCTACTGATGCTTTAGTTAATTAACTGTTCACTAAACTTAGGAGTCATCTGACAAAAAGAAAGGCAGAAAACTCATTACATGTTCTATTTTCAAGGTTTTATTTCTAGTTTAGCTTCTATTTTTGTCCATATTTTGTACTACACTGCAGGGAACAGCTGGCTCTCTGGTGTAGTCAGAACCATCTGGAGCTGAACCCGCTCAAGACGGTAGAGATGACAGTGGACTTCAGGAGAAGCCCCCCCCCACCCCCCACTCCCCCCCCTCACCATCCTGAACAGCACTGTGTCTTCTGTGGACTCTTTCAGGTTCCTGGGATCCACTATTTCCCGGGACCTGAGGTGGACCTCCCACATAGACACAATCAGAAAAAAGGCCCAGCAGAGGATGTACTTCCTGCGTCAGCTCAGGAAGTTCAACCTGCCCCAGGAGCTGCTGATCATGTTCTACACCTCCATCATCCAGTCTGTTCTGTGCACCTCCATCACTGTCTGGTTTGGCTCTGCAACCAAACTAGACAAACACAGACTGCAACGGACTATAAGGACTGCAGAAAAAATCATCGGTGTCAACCTGCCCCCCATCCAGGACTTGTACCGGTCCCGGGCCAGGAAACGGGCAGGTAGCATCACCGCTGACCCCTCACACCCTGGACACAAATTCTTCAAACTCCTCCCCTCTACAGATCACTGTGCGCCAAAACAACCCGCCATAAGAACAGTTTCTTCCCCCAGGCTGTCACTCTGATGAACACTAAACCATAACAGTGTCATACCTGTCAGATAAATACTCTCTGTAAATATACATGTAGATACACAATGCAACAATTCTCAAGCAGAATTCCATATTTCTATTTTTTGTATTATTTAACTTCTATTTTATAATGTAAAACTACCTCTGCAACTCACCACTGCACTTTTCATATTATTTCAGCCTGTACATATTAGTCATGCCTATTTGTTGTTTCTTTGTATTTATAGCTAAGGTTATTGTTATTATATTTTTATTTAATTTTTTATTGTAGTTCTTATTCTTATTCCTATTCTTATGCCTTGTACAAAGAGAGCACAGTTTACTAAAGTCAAATTCCTTGTGTGTTCAAGCATACTGGGCGAATAAAGCTGATTCTGATTCTGAAGAACTCAAAACCAAGCAAGTGTTTTTGTCTCATTTCAGGTAAAAAAATACCTTCTTAAGCCACATTCATCTGAGAAGTCAAGAGAAATGTCTTATTTGAAGATGACACAAGCCATAATTAAGGCCTGAATTGCATCTAATGGGTAAAAAGAATTCTGCCAATGGAATAAGACAAGTGTACATGTGAAGTGTCTTGAATTAACACTTTATCCTTATTTCAAGAAACTTTAATGGTACATTTTTCTGATTCCATTGGCAGATTTATTTGCTCATTACAAGCAATTCAGGTCTTATTTATGGCTTTTAGTATCTTAAAATAAGACATTTTTCTGGACTTGTTTGGAGAATGTGTGGTGGAACTCTGGAAATGATAGACTCAAACAACAACGGTTTGTCTTTGTGAGCTTTATTCCGGCCTTCAGTAAGCTTTGCAAAGCGGTCAGATGGCAGAGTGATCTAACAACCGAGACAAGGTCTGCTCAACTGACCCAGAGTGAAGATACAACACGTTACTTATCCTCTTCAGAGAATAATATTAACACATCATTGAGCATCTTCAAAGAACTGTGAGACAAACAAGAGAGTTTCTTATCACCTCTTGCTTCCTGGTCACCTTCCTGACTTCTCACCTTATGGTCTGCTCCTCAGCCATGGGAACAGATAACAATAAGCAAATCACAGGAGGTTTGGTATGTGTGAATGTTTCTAGCTTCTGATCAAAGCAAGAACAACATACTATCATGTCTGTATTTTTCCCACCACAAATGTGGCTTATTAAGTCTAAAAAGACATTTTATACTAGAAATAAGACACTTTGTTTTGAGTTTTTGCAGTGTATAATTGGTAAATTGTACTATTTTAAGATAACTTTAAAAAAAATAATTCTGGAAGACATCTCAAGAGCCACCATTTGTGTCTCGCAACCCCTCAGGGGGTCCCGACCAAGCGGCAACCTCCGGTCTAAAAATCCGAGTCAATGCAGAAGTGTTAAAAGCTGCAGTTCATGGAGGATCCACTTGAGGCCGGCTCCAGAAGTACAGGAAGTCACATACACATGAATTGGGAAAAGACGATCTTTGCAGCATTAATAAACATGTTTACAGCCTGGTTCAAAAGATGAGTGTAGTCTGGATAGCTCATTTCTTGATGTCCTCTCACTGTGAGGGGGGTGCATTTTTTTCTAATTCGGCAATTTCGAAGATATTGAGATTACCAGTCTTCCAATGAGAGGCACAGCTGACTGTGGGAACACTGCAGCTGTTGGCTAGGAGGCTCAAAGCCCGCCTCTTTACTGGCTCGACAGAAGCAATATGGCTGCCGCAGCCGATTGGTCTCAAAACAGCTCTTCAGAAACAGATGGGTGACGCCACGGATACTACGTCCATATTTCACACAGTCTATGGTCCCGACCCACACTTAGGGAACCCCTGCTTTAGAGGGACGGTGGTTGCTATTAGCTTTTGTCTAAAGGTGGGTTTTATGATATGTTAGATACCATCCATCCATCCATCTTCTTCCGCTTATCCGGGTCCGGGTCGCGGGGGCAGCAGTCTCAGCAGGGAAGCCCAGACACTCCTCTCCCCGGCCACTTCCACCAGCTCTTCTGGGAGGATACCGAGGCGCTCCCAGGCCAGCTGAGAGACATAGTCTCGCCAGCGTGTCTTGGGCCTTCCCCGTGGCCTCCTCCCAGTCGGACATGCCCGAAACACCTCCCCAGGGAGACGCCCGGGAGGCATCCTAACCAGATGCCCGAACCACCTCATCTGGCTCCTCTCGATCCGGAGGAGCATCGGCTCTACTTTGAGCCTCTCCCGGATGTCTGAGCTCCTGACCCTATCTCTGAGGCTGAGCCCAGCCACCCTGCGGAGAAAGCTCATTTCGGCCGCTTGTATTCGCGATCTTGTTCTTTCGGTCACTACCCACAGCTCGTGACCATAGGTGAGGGTCGGAACGTAGATTGACCGGTAAATTGAGAGCCTTGCCTCCTGGCTCAGCTCTCTCTTCACCACGACAGACCGGTACAGCGCCCGCATCACTGCAGACGCCGCCCCGATCCGTCTGTCAATCTCCCGCTCCCTTTTCCCCTCACTCGTGAACAAGACCCCGAGATACTTGAACTCCTCCGCCTGGGGCAAAGACTCCCCTCCGACCCGGAGATATGTTGGATACAATGAAGCTAATTATGAGTATAATGAGTTTTAAACTAGAGCTGTTTGTTCTTTAAATATGTATTCATCAAGCAGCTGTGAAATTATAGTGCTAAGGCTAATTGTTAGCTCCCTTTACAGGATGAATAGTGAATCCGAGGTAGAGATTGAGACTTGAACACCTTAAAACCCCTGAAGAGGTAGCTCTGTTATTGTTCTGTATAATACACCCACATTACTATACCAGTACAAACTGAATTCAATCTGCTACCAACGCCCCATTGTCCAGATGACTCACTGCTTTTGGGACAATAAAACACTAATTTGTCTGTTGACATAATTCATTCAAGACAAAACATTACAGAAAGAATCCAGTCAGGTAGGATGTATTTGGTCTCTCATTACGGCGGCATGGTTTTGTGGTTAGCCCAGCAGTTGCTCAGATGGAGGAGCCTAAAATAACACTATGCCCATACTATACCACATGCCAAACAAACACCACGTACCCTCACCGAAGAAGAGTCAGAGCGATAACAGACAGAACAAAGACCTGCTGTCGACCGTGGACTTTCAACTCAGATCTAAACGTGTAATTACTCACACAGTGCGCCTCACCCGAAGACGTTACGCCATGTTTCTTCACACCAAAACTAACGTCTGTACTTGTGAAGATTCAAGAGGGAAGGATTTGAGGCACATGTTGGGCTCTGTGTTTTCTTTGATGTACAATCTGAGGGAGGACCCAAGTGCAGATTTTAAAATAAAAGGTTCTAATAAACAAAAGGTGCAAACAAATCTACTGAAATGATGAATATACTAAATCCAAAGAGTCCCAAATAACACAAGGAAGACTGACACAGAGAAAACACAGGAAAGACAGACACAGATCCAAAACAGAGCAACTAGATACAGAGAAATCAACACAGGTGAAACTATCAGGTTAATCAAAAGGAGGGAACAACACAAGGTCAGGAAAACCAAACTGTAAACACAAGGATCAAGAACTACAAAATAAAACAGGACTAAACTAAGAACCACACAAATGACTACAACAGGAGACATGGATCACTACACACAAGGAAGAGAGACTAACACAACAGAATAAACAAGGGGAGGAACCAAAGCATGAAACACAAGGAAAAAACAAAACCAAAGATCCACTCAGGACAGTTTTCCCTCCAAGATATGACAACCAATCAATATTTTTGAAGATAATGAACCAATTTCTCATAGTTTTATCCTTCAGATGATCATTAGAAAACATGCAAAACAAAAGGAGGAGGACTCAGGACATGTAGCCTGATGCAGCCCCTTTGTTGCACACACACATATATTCATGTATGATGCATCAACACGATCAGAAAGAGGTGAAAACACAAAGGTTTAGCTCCATGATTGAATCTCTTTGTTGCTGCTACATGTGCTCCTAGGATCTGACACACCCCTGATTGTGCGCGCCTGGAGCAGCAAAGCGCGCACAGAAATAATCACTTTTCTTTTCATTCTCTGGCTGGAAGTCCCCTCAAATCCCCACTTTCACTTAACACTCACCCCTCACAACGCCCTCAAGTCTCAAGTTGTCATGCACAATCATAAACAGAAAGGTTATGTTGATGGTTACACCCGCATTAGCAACCTTGGACATGTGCGTGGGGGCTGTTGTCGCAGTTCTGGAGCGCATAGTCGTTCAGACAAAAAAAAAAAGCCTGAAATCTTTAAATTCTTTTTCATTTCTGTTTGGAATAAAGTGTTTTATTTTAAAAAGTAAAGTCTAATCATAAATTAAAAAGCAAAAAGATGTTTTAGGAGTTAAAGTGAAGTTTTACAGATTACGCAGGATTATGTAGATCATAAAAACAAATAAATAAAAGCTCATCACTTCTCCTCATCAATGTGGAATAATCCCAAACCTGCTCCAATAAAGAAAACAAATGTAAACAAAAGGGAAAACCCCGACATCATTCCCTGTACCCATGTCCGCGCTTTGGAAAAACCTGCCCATCATTACTCCCATCAAAATCAGATCCACATTACCTGCCGGGCCTGCCTCACTGAAAGAAGTCCAGGAGAAGAAGAACCCCCTTTATCAGGTATCAGGTGTCCCTGCGCGTTAAACCCACTGTGAGCATCAGCCACTGCGTCCTGAAATGACCTGCAGTCTGCCTCCACTCTGAGAACAAACCTGCAGCTTACATAACCGCATCTTTTACTTTCACTTTGCCACAGCGGCTGTACCAAACTGTTTGATGAAGAGCGAGTCGGGGCAACGGCAGAAACTCAAATCTGAACCACAGAGTAAGTTTCAGTCAACATATCAAACACTGAAAAGTTTTGAAAATGCCTCATCATCACTCCTACAAATAAGAGCTCGAGCTGGATTACTCAGGGATATTTGGACTCTCATCAACCAAAGTTTAATCCATAAATGTTCTTATCTTCATATTTCACATCATGATTTACATGCTCTGTGTCAGATAACCTTTCTGTCAGAGTCTCAACAGTCTGTTCTTCATCCTCAGAGGTCTTCATGCTGATCATCAGGGTGTGTCCAGACACTAACAAAAGAAAACATGCTAAAGAAGCCACTGCAGACCTGTTTGCATGTCCCAATTAGTTGGTTTAACAAAAGTCCTCTGACAAGGCAAACAGCCAATCATAGCTCAGGATTTGGACACCCCTGCATATAATTCACCTGTAGTAAATGATGTTTTCATGTCTTTATGAAAAGCTAAAATGTGTCTTTTCTAGACCTCCCATTCCTCATGTATCTCTGGTTATGATAATAAAGATATATTTTATATTGATAGCATCTTTAAAGCAGGCCCAACTCCCTATTGGTCAACAGTAGAGAGCCTCCTGACCTCCTGCTGCACGGTGTGGTTCAGCAGCAGCACGGCAGAGACCAGGAGAGACCTCCAAAGGGTGGCGAGGGCTGCAGAGTGCGTCGTCGGGACCACACTACCTAACCTCAATGACATTTATGCTGGCTGACTACTCAGGAAAGCCAGCAGCATCAGCTAGGACCCCACACACTCTGGTCATTACCTTTTTTCCCCCCTCCCCTCTGGAAAGAGATACCGGAGACTCACAGCACACACAAACAGACTGAAAAACAGCTTCTTCCCACAAGCTGTTAAGATAGTGTGCCCCCTAAAATCAACATCAACCTCAATCCCTTTCACAGCAGTATTTGCACTTTGGAAAGGTAACCTTTGATATGACTGGCATATAAACAAGGCAATCAGTACTATAAACAGTGCAATTTAACTTATTCTATTTTATTCTCTAAACTATTTCATCATTTTAAGATGCCTTGTTTTTATTTCTATTGTCATATTGTGGTATTTTAAATGTTAAATTATGTGCTGCTATGTGAAGAGGTGCTGAACTGCTTTTACAATAAAGATCTATTCTATTCTATGAGTCAAAGTTTACAGAGTTCTTTCCATAAAACAACCGTACAACCTCAATAAACGAGTATTAAACAAATAAAATAAAATGATGTATGTGAGCTCTACAGGTACAGCTGATCACACACCAGTCAGGGATAGAAGGAGCATCTGTTAAAACATCACATATCAGAATAAAAGAAACCCAAAGCTGTTTATGAAAGTGTGTCTGACTGGAACGGAAGATCTCACAGAGGTGGTATTATTATTTCATAGTTTAAAAACAAAGATTGTGTTGTTTAAATGTTGGATGTCAGAACTAAACCTGGGCAGAGTTTCAGATTGTGAGGTAAACGTGTGTTGGACCTCAGGATGAGACCTCAGGATGAGACCTCAGGATGAGACCTCAGGATGAGACCTCAGGATGAGACCTCAGGATGAGACTTCAGGATGAGGCCTCAGGATGAAACCTCAGGATGAGACCTCATGATGAGACCTCAGGATGAGACCTCATGATGAGACCTCAGGATGAGACCTCAGGATGAGACCTTATGATGAGACCTCAGGATGAGACCTCAGGATGAGACCTCAGGGTGAAACCTCATGATGAGACTGCAGGATGAGACCTCATGATGAGACCTCAGGATGAGACCTCAGGATGAGACCTCAGGATGAGACCTCAGGATGAGACCTCAGGATGAGACCTCAGGGTGAAACCTCATGATGAGACTGCAGGATGAGACCTCATGATGAGACCTCAGGATGAGACCTCAGGATGAGACCTCAGTATGAGACCTCAGGATGAGGCCTCAGGATGAGGCCTCAGGATGAGACCGCAGGATGAGACCTCATGATGAGACCTCAGGATGAGACCTCAGGATGAGACCTCAGGGTGAGACCTCAGGATGAGACCTCAGGATGAGACCTCAGGGTGAAACCTCATGATGAGACTGCAGGATGAGGCCTCATGATGAGACCTCATGATGAGACCTCAGGATGAGACCTCAGGATGAGACCTCAGTATGAGACCTCAGGATGAGGCCTCAGGATGAGACCGCAGGATGAGACCTCATGATGAGACCTCAGGATGAGACCTCAGGATGAGACTGCAGGATGAGACCTCAGGATGAGACCTCAGGATGAGACCTCAGGGTGAAACCTCATGATAAGACCTCAGGATGAGACCTCATGATGAGACCTCAGGATGAGACCTCAGGATGAGACCTCAGGATGAGACCTTATGATGAGACCTCAGGATGAGACCTCAGGATGAGACCTCAGGATGAGACCTCAGGATGAGACCTCAGGGTGAAACCTCATGATGAGACTGCAGGATGAGACCTCATGATGAGACCTCAGGATGAGACCTCATGATGAGACCTCAGGATGAGACCTCAGGATGAGACCTCAGGGTGAAACCTCATGATGAGACTGCAGGATGAGACCTCATGATGAGACCTCATGATGAGACCTCAGGATGAGACCTCAGGATGAGACCTCAGGATGAGACCTCAGGATGAGACCTTAGGATGAGACCTCAGGATGAGACCTCAGGATGAGACCTCAGGATGAGACCGCAGTCTGCTCCGAGCAGCTTGTTCAAAAAGTCAAGCGAGAGTTCAGCGAGATCAACACGAGATTTGAGAAAGTCGTGACATCACTGGTTGATGAATCTACTTGAAAGAGCTCATAATACAGATTTGTTGCATGGCAACAGTGAAGGAGGCTTCCAGAATGCTGGGGGGCATTTTCTATTTAACTCTCACCTCTGAACACGAGGACTCTACATGGACTGACTCATTCACTGTAGGCTTTTAGGTTATGTATTTATGTATTCTATTTCTTTATAGGCTCTATTTTGTTTTTAGCTTGTTATTTATCTTATACGCTGCTGAACCTGAGTAACACTTTTCATTCCTTCCTGTTTTTAACATGATTGAAATACAACAAAAAGAACCTGGAACCTTGAAAACATCCTCCTCTCTGTCCGAGAACGGCCAACACCTTTCTATTATCACCTGTTCATTAATCTTTCTCATAACCCTTCTGGTAATCAGCTCCTTATCTTCATTTTTTAGTGCTTTTGTTTAATGCAGGGTTGAAGTTCAGCTATCTGATGAGTTTATGATAAGTGGTTCTTTTCCATCATTTTATCCTTTATCCAAGCTTTCTCTGCCCTGTGTTCATCTTCTTCTTTTTGAGCACATTTTCCCAGCACAGCGTCTTTAATCAAGAAGACTTGGTAAGGATTAATGACACAAACTCGCCAAGGACGCGGAAGCTAGGGGAGTTTTGGCAGCGGTGGAAAGTACCTGTTCTACCTGTTCGCCGTTGCCAATCAGATAACTTGTGCCAGAAACTTACATCACACGCTCATGAACCACCGATACCTGTTGGTTCACTTCTCAGACGACACTACTGAAGAACTGTCTGAAGAAACAGGTGTGTTTCTGATTCTGTGTGTAATTGACATGCTTTGAGTGGGAGGACAATCAATAACAACAGCAGTTTCCTCCTCACCACTTATCTTTTTCTCTGAAACATTCTTGCCTTCTGCCAAAACATCAATTAATTCACAGTGACAAAAAGTTTCCCACAGCCAAGTTCAACACAGCTGTTTAAAGTCCAGTTCACAACGCAACAAATAACAACCTCAAACCAAGGCTGTGCCCATTTATGGGTCTTAGTCAGAGTTATTATACCCTTTAGATTTCTTAATACTTGTTTCTGATTGGTCAAAACGACATAACAAAGGTTATTAGTTCTCAATGACAGATGTTGTTAGGGATAAAATGATCAAAGTTGTCAAATCAGTCTGTGGAATTCAGCCAACTGTACCCTGGCTCTTCAACCAGGAAGTGTGTCGGCTGATTGAAGCCTTTAGAAATGATTGATTTTAATTTTGGCACACAGAAAAATGTTAAACTGAGGGCTGTGTTTGATCTGTATCAGCTAGGTTTCTGTCCCAAGCAAGAATAATATAAAACAGTAATGATTCCAGAAAGCTTTTCAAAGTAAAAGCCTGGTTTGTTTATCTGAGGAGAGACTCCCCCTGTTTTCACACAATGCTTTTATTCTGAAGTTGTGTCCAGGACAGTTATATACTCTTTTAACTGAGTTTTATTCTTATAACAGTTTTATTTCACCTTACTTACTTTATTTATTTAGTTCAAATTTTAGACACTTTTTATTTATTCTTTATTTTTTAATTTTAATTAATTTATTTTATTTTATTTCACTGGTTTAATATTTTAGTGTTTTATTATCTTAGAAAGGTATTTTATTTCATCACTCCAGCTCAAAAGAGGCACTATACAAATTCTTCTGCATGTTGGCGACAGTGTGGGTGCCTCGAGGCAAACCATTTTCACATATTTTGGTCCTGTGCAGCATTGATCCCTTTTTGGCAGGAGGTATATAAAGTTTTGCAAAGTGTTTTTGAGACAGACATTCAATTTAAATTTGAGACATTATATTTGGGTGCCATTACATCAGTAACTGTTTCTTCTGATGTCAAATACTTATTTCGGATCCTAAGCGCTGCTAGTAGAAAAGCTATAACTAGAAGGTGGTCAAAACCAGGAAAACCTACTGTGGAGGAATGGATTGACATAATCTATGATATGTTTAAGATGGAAAGGATTACCTTTGCTTTAAGACTGCAACAAGGAACTTTTTCGAGAAGATGGGAAAGATGGTTAACGTATGTCACGCCAATACGACCATCTTTTATCTGAAGGGAATTTGGGTGTCCATTTTCTTGTTTTCTTTTATATTCTCTCTGTAGAAGGCTTTATGTGTCATTGTGGTTTACCCCAACATGTTTTATTTTCTTAAGTTCTTGTTCTTATTTTATTACATTTAAAAAATAGTTATATGTAAATATTACTGGATGTGTGAATACATAATGGGTCCTTGTACAATTTGGTACTGCTTACTAAGTCTGGGCTACAATTGTACAATTACAGACGGCTAAATGAGAAATACGATATGTACTTTCATTGTTTGTACGGACCTGGATATGCATAATAATAAAAAAAAAAGAATTTCAAAAAAAAAGAAAGGTATTTTATTTTGGTGATTTTAATTTCCTGTGTTGAGTTTAAACATTTTATTTTACCTCCAGTGTTTCCTCATTAAGATATCATGAGAGCGTTTCCTCTTTTTAAACTTCTTTTTTATTTTTCATTTATTTATTTATTTTATTATTATTGTTGCATATATTTTGTTCTTAACCTTAGGATTGTGAGGTGGGTTTGGAGTCCGGGCTGGGGTTAGGATTAGGATGGGGGGGTCTTTTTTATTTTTATATATATATATTTTTTCTTAATTTATTCTATATTAAGTTGTTTTTATGTGCAGCACTTTGTGTTACAATGTCATTGTGTGACATTGTCTTCTTCTGTAATCTCCCTCTCCCTTTGCATCCACCTCTGTGCCCTCTCTCTGCTCAGCTGGTGTCTGTGTGTGAAATTAAACACTCATTTTTAAACATCATCGTTTCTGCCATGAGCTGCCTTTGTTAAGATGAGTTTATTATCCTTCCTGTGTTATTTGTCATCTTTATCCTGTGTTTCATATTGTGTTCCCTGTGGATGTTTTCTCTCGTGTGCTTCTCAGTTCAGTCTCCTGTTTTGGATTACTTGCTCCTTCTGTGTCCGCTTCAGTTCTACTTCCTGCCCTTGTGTTTCCCTCCAGTTCTGATTGCACTCATTAGTTTCACCTGTGTCTTGTGTCACACCTGTGTTGATCACCCTGGGTTGATCACCCTGTGGGGATCACCCTGTGTTGATCACCCTGGGTTGATCACCCTGTGGGGATCACCCTGTGTTGATCACCCTGGGTTGATCACCCTGGGTTGATCACCCTGTGGGGATCACCCTGGGTTGATCGCCCTGTGGGGATCACCCTGTGTTGATCACCCTGTGTTGATCACTCTGTGTTGATCACCCTGTGTGGGTTCAGTCCCACCGTTTCCTCTTTCCCGTGTCAGATCATTATTGCATCGTACCTTCGAGTCTTCCCTGGGTCCTCTGAGTAAGTTTAGTCTTATCTCTTGACTTTTGTTAATTGAACCTTTCTTTTAGTCTGCATGTTGGGGCCTCCTCTTTTGTTTTCTGCAAACTGTGACCGTTTCCTGATCAAACCTAACCCCAAACCCCCGACACCTGAAAGCATCCCCTGAAACGTACATACAATTGAGCCATAAATCTTTCAGGCACACAAGGTAAGGAGAGATACAATTGAGTATGATCTGTCCTTCCCTAGCAACCTGTGTGTCTTAAGCTCCACCCATTAAGGTCGGATAGGCGCGCTTGTACCTCAACAGGAGGGTGCTAAAAAGTAGGAGGGTACGGATCAATTATTTCGGCACCTTTTCTGATTTTTAACCATCCAAAGGCACCTAACCAAACTGAGCTAGACCAGCTAATGGAAACACAGCCAAAATATCCCAAAAGCAGTGTGAATGTAAGGATAGCTCTTTCAGCATTGGGAACAAAAAACAGCTTTTCAAAAAATGTGAAGCTCAAGATTAAGGAAAGCTGATCGGTGCATAAATATTTGGAATAAAAAATACGCTGAGCAAAGAGGTGGAGTGTCCAAGAGTTCCTCACAGGAGCTTTAAACTCCCGATCCTGGAGAGATAAGGGAGCTGATTTTGCACCCCCCCCCCCCCCCCCCCCCCCAGTGTTCATTCTTTCTGTGCACAGCTCAAACTGTGTGTGTAACACCAAGGCCAACGCCTACAACTGACCTAACCAGTGCCAGCTATTCAAAGGTTCTGTGCTTTTAGTTCACAGCTCAAACATTTTAGGCTTCAGCTAGGCAGACAAAGAGTGAACAGTATCCTGTTGTGCCCGCTTTGTTTCCCTCTGTATCCTGGAGCCACAACTCAAAATGAAACTGAAAGCATGGCACACCCTACCCACCAAAACCTGTCCAAAATAATCACAGGATAGGCCAGTCTTTTTATTTTGATTGGTACAGGTGACAGAGCTGCCTTTCTGCCTTTCTGGGGGGGAGAAGGAAGGGGGAATGAGAAGCACCTCAGGGTTCTAGATGGAAGAACAGTTTCATTCAGAGCCGCAGTGATGCTGCCAAGACATCAAGCATTCGGCTGACATTCAAGCACCCCCTCCTGACGGAGCACGTTAAGGAAAACACACACAACAGTAAATACATTTAAAGAACTGAAAGCAAAAGTGGGCATGATGTGACGAGTGCAAACTTACCCCAGCTTGACTCCAACAGATCTGTGTCTCCTATATTCTCATCCTCATCTGTTCTTCCATCAGTGCTGCACATGTCTGAACTGTAAGGACTCATAGAAACATATCCTGCATTATAAGCAGCATCTAATGTCCCGCTTGTGTTTCTGTTTGGTGTGTCAGTACATGTCTCCTCGCCTGCACACAGAGAAAACAGTCGTGCAACGGCACATTGTCCGTGTGCTGCCGAACAAAGCAGGTCTTCTGTGGTCCTGTCAGCTCCCATCCACACATCCAGGACCTCCTCTGGCCTGTGTGTGATGTAGTTTGTGTTTGCAGGTGTTTCCACAGGTGATGCATGTCTCATTGTCCCAGAGATGTCAGACTGATCCGTGTAAAATCCAACTGTTTCGTGCAAAGATAAGTCTTCCACAAACTTTGTGATGTCTGTCTCTGTGCTGAAAGACTCAGCACCATACTCGTCCAGTGTCCTGCATGCTACTGCGAGCTCTGTTTCCTCTTCAGTAGTCATGAAAGGATACGGTGCTCCGCTGTCTGTGTCCTCTCTTGTTTCAGAGTCAGTAGTCGTATGAGGAACCAGCGGCAGCAACATGCTCTGTCCTCGTTCCCAGTGCTGCCACAGAGGCATGGCTATCCTCCGGGCGGCCTGCTCTACCTGCTCTGACCACTCCTTTTCATCTGCAGAATTCCCCTCCATCATTCTTTCACTATCACTCTCTCTATCCTGCTCTGATTGTGCACTTCTCAGCAGTTCTGTCACTTCATCATTCGAGCTGTATTGGAAGTCTTGTGCAGAAAAGAGCGTGTGATTGAAGTGGACTTCATCGTTCAGTGGATGAAGTCTTGACTCAGAGGTGATGCAGTCTGGTCCATCCATGATCCATGACTCTGATCTTGTTTGGTTGTAACCAGCTCCTCCACACCGTGATGACCCATATGTCCTCCCCTGGTTGGGTTGACCTTGGTTCTGGTAGTGGGCCGTACATCCTTGGGCGTAATAATCAGATCCTGGTCTGCTGTGGATCTGCATGTTTGCGATGTTCGCTGTAAGCTGGTTCAGACTTAAGCTCTTGGCGTAGCCCTCTGAGAGGATCTGCTCCTTCACCAGACCGTCGATCAGAGCTGTGATCTCTGCAGGAGACGCCCATGACAGAGCCAGCTGCACTCGGTCTAATACCTTCTCAAACCGGGCCATGGTGACCGCTGCTGATCCTGGGCATCGATGCTGCTGAGACGACCCCCTGTTGAGATGACTGACTCTCTGATGGCTGTCTCCTGACACTCACATGATTGTTTTGTATTAAGGAGGAGTTCTCATGTGAAGAGGGAGGTGTTTGTATCATTGGAGGGGAGTTCTGTATCAAATAGGTGTTTCAGTTGTTCATGTGGGATGGATGTGAGGCGGACTGGTTTTGCAGGGATGTCATTATTAGGAAGTGAGGATGCATGAACAATGCTTACGCAAGACGACAAGACTGAATGCATTTTTTTTTATTATTTCTAAGAAGTGGCTGATTTCTTACATCAATATTCCTAAAAGTCTCTGCTGCTGCTTGCTCATCAGTTTTTATTTGATCGCGTGTGAATGTGACAAAAACAGGCTGAATGAGGCTTTTTCTGTGAAACACAAACAACACAGGAGGAGGAGAGGTTTAGGTTTTATACCCAAGATCAAACCCAGCACACAGTCTGTGTTCAAAAAGCTAAAGGTATGAACTATGGTGTAATATCTGCAGCTAGGCCTCATTAAGAAGATTAAAACATGCCTGACATGACCTGTGATTTGACTTCATTAGAAGACCTTAGATAACATTCTCCATCATGAAGAGTTTGCTGACTTTTCTCTCTCTCTTTGATGGAAAATTTGGCGTTTCTTACGTTTTCATAGAAAAAAAGATGACCAAATGAAAAGCACTGTTCCCCACAGTACATGCTGATTGCAGATCTCCTGTTTTAAGACACATTCTGGATGATCAGAGTACACAAAATCAGTGAATGTCTGACATAAAGTCAGTCCTTTCACTTCAAAATAGTCCTTGTTAGGATGTGAGCGTGATACCACAAGCCGAGGATGCAGCTCCAGTGAATGTCTGCTGCCATAACGCTCTAAAGCTCTACTACCTGGATGTAAAAGAGCACAGGTGATGATGTCATCTGGTAGCATGGCGTGGTTTGTCAGCATGTTGATATGTAGGCTGTGTCTGGTTAAACTGACATGTAACCACTCCACCAGAGCGATGAGGAACCAGCACAGGCATGAGGACGCTAACCTGATGGTGGTGCTAGCTCTGCAAGTGTTAGCCACACTCTGCAAACCACTGTGACATTGTCTGACCACAGACTCTGTGATCATGGACTCAGCTGTGTTAAATGGATATCACCCAGTTCTGACTCTTTACTGGGTGCTTTCTAACCTTTAGACTAGTCGGTCAGTCGTAACTCAAATTCTTTTTAAAACAACAAAGAAATAAGTAGCTTTAAAAACTGCCTTCTCATACCTAAAACCTTAAGTATGTTTGTTGTGTTGGAAAAGGGTGGCTTGCCCAATTTGAATCGGAGGAGAGTCTTCACTCCAAGGGGAGGAGTTTAAGTATCTCAGGGTCTTGTTCACGAGTGAAGGGAAGAGGGAGCGCAAGATTGGCAGATGGATCTGGGCGGCGTCTGCAGTGATGGGGACGCTGTACTGGTCTGTCTTGGTGAAGAGAGAGCTGAACCAGAAGGCAAAGCTCTCAATGTACTGGTCAATCTATGTTCCAACCCTCACCTGTGGTCACGAGCTGTGGGTAGTGACCGAAAGAACAAGATTGAGAATACAAGCGGCTGAAATGAGCTTCCTCTGCAGGGTGTCTGGGCTCAGTCTTAGAGAGAGGGTCAGGAGCTCAGACTCAAAGTAGAGCCGCTGCTCCTCCTCATCCAGAGGAGCCAGAAGAAGTGGTTCGGGTATCTGGTCAGGATGCCTCCTGGACGTCTCCCTGGGAGGTGTTTCAGGCATGTCCGTCTGGGAGCAGGCCACGGGGGAGACCCAGGACACGCTGGAGAGATTATATCTCTCAGCTGGGCCTGGGAACGCCTCAGTATCCTCCCAGAGGAGCTGGTGGAAGTGACTGAGGAGTGTCTGGGCTTGTCTGCTGAGTCTGCTGAGACTGCTGCACCCGGATAAGCAGAGGATGATAGATGGATGGGTTTATTGTGTTACACAAAAACATCTTGAGGATTGAAATGGTTCTGCAAACATTGTGCATCTAACTGACCTTCATACTTACAATGATGCACTCGCTTAGCATCACTACAGCGCCGGTTATCAGCAGAGTTAAAGGTGGAAACAAACAAATTGAGGTTAGGAGAGAAAATTAAAGCAGCATAAAAATGTTGTGATCCCAATATGAATGAGGCTCTCTGCCATCAATGATCATAGCACCCACTATACTCATTAAGGTCTTTGGACTTGGCTGTATTTGCATCTAAACACAGACTCTGTTCCTGCAGTCTGGTACATGTTACACCATCACACACCAACACACTTCAGCCATCTTTAAATAAACATGTGGAACCTTCAGTGTTATACATGAGAGAGCAAACCGTCGCCTGGCGTGGGTGCCGTTGTTTGTCTGCCAGCAGGATGCAGATGCAGTTTCACATGTGTTTTCTAGTGAACCCTGTAGGAACTATGAGTGTGTGGCAAAGTACACACGAGGACACACACACACACACACACAAAATATAAGGAAGTTGATTTTGTATTATGACTTTAATTTTGTTAATAAGTTAAATGTCTAACGTCTGTCTCCCAGCTGTGTCAAATACTTGATTCTGATTGGTCAGCACTTTGTAATAAGGGTGATTGAATCTCATCAGAAATTTAACAACCTGATCCCAACTGGCACATTCCACCACTTCCTGTTGGCACTGTGGCAAAAACAGTAATTCCTGATGGCATCAGGAAACAACATGGAGAGCATTTTTAGTTTTCTCTGACCACTCACAAAGACGAAAGAAAGAGAGGAGGAAATGACAGAAACTGTGAAGGAAGATAAGAGACACA
>NC_048291.1:28343828-28360517 GCF_009762535.1 Notolabrus celidotus
TTCTGTCTCCTGTCTCTTCTCCTCTCTCCTTCTCTACTTCTCTCCTCTCTCTTCTCCTGTCTCCTGTCTCCTCTCTCCTGTCTCCTCTCTCTTCTCCTGTCTCCTGTCTCCTCTCTCTTCTCCTGTCTCCTGTCTCCTCTCTCTTCTCCTGTCTCCTGTCTCCTCTCTCTTCTCCTCTCCCCTGTCTCCTGTCTCCTGTCTCCTCTCTCTTCTCCTCTCCCCTGTCTCCTGTCTCCTGTCTCTTCTCCTGTCTCCTGTCTCCTGTCTCCTCTCTCTTATCCTCTCTCCTGTCTCCTCTCTCCTCTCTCCTCTCTCTCCTCCTCTCTCCTGTCTCCCCTCTCTTCTCTCTTCTCCTGTCTCCTGTCTCCTCTCTCTTATCCTCTCTCCTGTCTCCTGTCTCCTCTCTCCTCTCTCTCCTCCTCTCTCCTGTCTCCTCTCTCTTCTCTCTTCTCTCTTCTCCTCTCTCCTGTCTCCTCTCTCCTCTCTCTTCTCTCCCTCCTTCTCTCCTCTCTTCTGTCTCCTGTCTTCTCTCTCTTCTCCTCTCTCCTCCCTCCTTTCTCCTCCCTCCTCCCTCCTGTCTTCTGTCTCCTCTCTCCTGTCTCCTCATCTCTCCTCTCTCCTCTCCTATCTCTCCAATCTCTCCTCTCTTCCCTCCTTCCCTCCTTCTCTCCTCTCTCTCTTCTGTCTCCTTCTCTCCTTCTCTCCTTCTCTCCTTCTCTCCTTCTCTCCTCTCTCCTCAGCCTATCTTCAGTCAGTCCAGGCCACTATGATCCTCGCCACCATCTTGTGCTGCGTCAGCTTCTTCGTCTTCATCCTCCAGCTCTTCAGACTCAACCAGGGCGAGAGATTCGTCTTCACCGCCATCATCCAGCTCCTGGCCTGTGAGTGACACACTGAGTTCACTTTTCCACTCAGTGTTTGGGAACAGAAGTTTTCCTTGTTCTTGTGCCAACATAACCACCATCTTCTCCTCTCCTCTCTCCTCGTAGCTTTATGCGTGATGATCGCTGCCTCCATCTACACGGCGCAGAAGGAGAGCTTCCACGTGACCAGCCTTCAACAAGGCTCCTACGGCTCCTCCTACATCCTGGCCTGGATCAGCTTCCCCATGACGCTCATCAGTGGCCTCATGTACCTGGTGCTCCGGAAACGCAAATAGATGCTGACGCTCGATGACAGTTATAGGAACACACGGACAGTAAAACAAGAGACGTTTAGTTTACCCTGCAAACATGCAAACATGTCTCTGTCACTGCTGGGTTTTAGACCATCAGAGGTCAAAATCTGCATCAACCAATCAGCAATAAGTTCACATCTCAGGTTCAGAACATGATGAAAGCTTTTAAAGATGTATTTTAATTCACTCTACAAACTCAAATATTCACACAAACTTCTCACTCCTGGTTGATGATGTTCTCAGGGAGTGTGATGAGGATGCAGTCTTTGCTTTTTGAAGCAATCTGTCACTGGAAACATCTGAGAAACACGCTGTGCCTGTAACATTTAGAGTATGAGACGCACTTTTTAACACTTATTTGCATCCTATAAACAAGTGCAACCAACATACCTGCAGAAAATACAGAGAGGGGTGCTTTACATAATACTTTAATCAGAGGATGGAGCTGAAATCTGTCTGTATGTTTGTCACGGACATGCCCTGCAATCATCACCAGTGCATCCAACCTGACATTCACTAGCAAGGACCACGCCACACGAGAATATAAGTTTGAACATGTAATGATTTATTGTGCGTCGTATAGCCCAGCAGATGGAGACTCAGGATGGGGATTACGTCTCAGCATTATCCTAGCCGGAGCTGATCTTGATCCCAGGCAGTACCTGGAATTAGACAAGGGCACAAAAGAGCGTTGAGTAGTAAGGGGTAAGAAAAAAGGGCAATTGAAGCAGAGCAAGGTGAGGGAGGGCGGGTTGAAGAGCAACAGACGAACGGTTGAGTAGTCTTGCTACGTTTAAGTAGGCTTGTCAGGTGATTGAGGGTGTGGTTTAGGCGTGGTCCTGCTCCCGAATTGAAGTGAACACCTTAACTTCATTAGTTGAAAATAGGCTCTAAAGCATGCTGGGAAAGAGCAAATATGATGCTACTTCTTAACAGCTTTCCCCCTCGTTAGGTCATCATCATGCATTTAAATAAATAAGTCTGGATCTAACTGTATCGTCAATCTCATGTTATCATGTGTGCAAAACTGTCTTGATACCACCGTGGACCTGTGGCAGTATGCGATAGCTCCTCTGGGCAATAGTCTAGTTAAGTTTGAGTCGCAGTGGAAGGAAGTGGGAACTGCATGCATGCTCATCCTCCTTTGTCTATGCTTGCAGCTTTAGAACATTACAGTGAAAATGGCGGACACCAGCGTTAGTAGCAAGGGATGAGAACGGAGAGATAGTTTTTAGATTTTGGATGCTCCAGCGTCTTTTGAATCTGGCATGTGGGAACATTTCAGTTTCAAGAAACAAGACAGGAAGAAAACCTGATGGACGTTGAGGATATCATTAATATGAGAAGCCACTCGGCAAATCATCACCCTGAAAAGACAGATTTTGATATTGTTACATCCCTGCTCTTATTTGATTAAACACTCCTCAGTCGAATACATCTTTCTCCCTCAGAGAACCTCCCCTGAACAAACTGCGTTCCAAATAATGCTGCGACTCATACTCCAGATTTTACTCCACACTAGTTCACAGTTTGAAAATCAATCAATCACTTTCGTCTCGTCTTCTTGCTGCACTTTCTGAGAACAAACATCAACCACTCTGCTCACACAGCACATGAGAAACATTCACTCTCATAAATGTCTCCATCCTGGTTCAATGTCCCGTCTCCTACAAAGAAACCTTCTCCTCAGAACGGACAGAAGACGAAGAGGAAAGATTTCTTACCTGGACTCACCTTGGACTTCATAAAGGGTCCATGCATTTTGTTTTTGTGAAGCTTTAGTTTGAATAATTCATTGTGTACATATTCGCTAAGTATGTATAGTTCACTTCACTTCTCAACAACTATTTCTAAAAACTAGACTTTTGTTTTAACCGTAGCATGTAGGAAGGAAGGAAGGAAGGAAGGAAGGAAGGAAGGAAGGAGGAGGTATCATTTGTAGGATTTAACCCTTTGTTTGTAGTCTTGTGTTACTGACTTGTGTTTTAATGGTGAAAGGAACCAATGATGTGCTGTGATATTTCAGATGACGACATAGAAACATGCAAACTTGAATTAAGGACGAGCTTTTCTTTGTTTTGTTTTTTATTGTAGTGTTTTTTTTTCTCCATCACGTCAGAAAAGTAGTTATTTATTGTTATAAACCACTGTCGTGCATCGTAGCATCATGTGATGGGGGTTGTATGAAGTAATGAAGTCTGGTCGGGCTGATGTTCATGTGGTCTGTTACCCAAACATGACCCTCCTGTGCTTCGGCATGTAACAGCCATGAGACCTCGTCTAAAGAAGTCCTACATGTATCTCACTCTGTCACCTGTAATGAAGATTCAGGGATACAGCATGGAAAATTAGAGATTATCTCAATGAAGATACTTGAAAATAGTCAAAACAAGATACTGGAGGTCAGGATTGTGATATTTGTGGTGCATACGTTGTGAAAAGTTATCATCTAAGGAGTGTTTCTCTGTATAATAAGCCTGTTTGCATGCTCATGTTTGTCTTTCTGCAGAATCCTTTAACTTAAATCAAAATTAAAAGTAAGTTGTTGAAAAGGAGATTATTTTTAATAACAGGAGATCTGTAATAATTGATGGAAATCACTTTGAAGAGTTGATTTGTCAGATATACTCTTGATTTAGAATGGTTTGTGGTTGTGAGTTTTTTATGTTCATGTATTTTTGCTGAACCGTAGTTTATTAAGATCAACATGAATAACTTCATCAGCAGCAGATCGTCTGTTGTGAAGTAAGTGGAGCAAAAATGTGTTGTTTTTATTTTTTATTATGCAGTTGACATTTTTTTTAATGCATACTAAAGTATTAATTCCACATTCATCAAGAGTCTTGTGATGCTGCATGTTGGAGGAAAGTTCAAAAGTTCAATTTCTAAAGAACTGAAACCAAAAAAGGCGTTTTGTTTTCTCTGCACAGGATTCATGTCTGTGTGTTTTAAATGAGAGTGTCTGTGCTCCTTTCTTTGACTCATTTGTTCTAATTTAATCACAACATGCTTCTTATTCAGACCTCTGTTTCCACATCAGTGGCAGTTCTGTGATTTATAGATTTTCCTGTGTTTTTACACGCTCACATGTATCCATGTGAAATGTTTGTCAGTTATTGACACCCAGTGGACAGAAAAAAAACAACATATTTGGTTTGTGAGCTTTTTATTTGTTTCCTGTCAAAATTAATGAACTTGTTTCTGCATCATAGAGCCAGATAATTTATATTCAAGTCACAGGAAGTAACCTCCAACATCTGCATTACTGTACAGGTGCTTTTTATCCGGTTTCCCCATCAGATGTAAATCTTATTAAATGTATTTTTCAAGAAATAAACTTTTAATGTATGTGCCAGTCACGCATCCATCTTTACTTCTTACTTTTTAAAGCTAACATGTTACAGTGATTTTAAATGAAGTTTCAAAATATTTAAATTTATAACAGGCATTATATTTGACAGCTTGGACCTCAAAGACTTTAAGTGCTAAAGTTTTCAGACAGTTATAAAGAGTTTTGCATTTTAGCTAATAACTCTCAACACTTAAATCATGGTATGCAAAAATTAAATCCACTTTCTAGGTGATTTTTAAAGAGTTATTATCAAACATAAAGTCATGTACCAGTGCTCCATTCACCACATCAAATTCCTTGTGTGTGCGAGCTCACTTGGCAATAAAGATTTCTTTATTCTTGATCTTAAGAGAAGATAAAATTATTTGTTTAAATCATACTGCTTCACAATAAGTAGAAGTTTCTTTTCACTTTCACACCAACAAGACAGTAAGGACAATAAATATAGAAACCTAAAAACTAACCTTCAATATTCTAAATAAAGTAAAAATACTGTATGTACAAAGAAAGCTATAGTAGTACTTTTAAGACATGAATAAGTTGAATTAGCCTCAGCCAGAGAGCAAATTTTAGTGGATGAGTATGATAATAAAATATGTTATAGAATAAATTACAATATTGCACATGGTTGTTGAGATATTGCACTAGAAATCAAAATACTTATATTAGTATTCTTCAATAATTTATTTTATTCAGTCGTTAATATTATTCCAGTTGTCTGTCCTCCTTTTTGCAACATTATTGTATATTCACAGTATTAATCATAGACTGTATAAATGGTCTTAATGAGTTCTAGATCAACAAAGACAGAAATGTGGATCTATTTTGTAGATGGTGCTTTTATTTTGAAGGAATCGAACCGGAAGTTGTAGTTGCACTAACGGTAAGTACAGGAAATGACCCGGAAGTGCTTTGCAAAGGAAATGAAAGGAAGCCTGCGACCCACTCAAGTCACACAACAAACTTTCCCCTCATTTAAACCATGATTTAAGGCTCTGCAGAGCTCCAGACCTCCGTGAGACAGGCAGACAGGCAGCTAGCTTACCTGCCTGCTAACGGTGCTTCTTTTTGGACCCTGGAGACCCCCACAGGTAGACCTCAGGTAGCCCTACTGTCAGCTAACCCTCCTGAGGAGATGGTTTTATATTTACTAACATGAGAAGACTGCTGACTTCTCCTTCTCCTTAGTATCTGTAATGTTTTTAGCTAAGAGGAAGCTGAATGCTAAAGTTAGCTGTGTTCTGATGAAAGCTACTTTCTCTCTGGATTTTCTTCACTCATTGTTTTTTTTTGCAGCTTATCAATCAAAGTGCTGAGAAATCTTCACAGTTTGTCACATTAATGAACACAGCATAAATATATGATCACAATATTTGACCTCTCAACCCTGAGCGTGACGTCATGTGGGACTGTGGTAAACAAAACAAAAGGAAAAAAATGTGATTTTTTTTTTTTTATTTGTATTTTCCATTTTTAAATTGAGTAAAAAATTATGAAAAGGTCTTGATATTTATTTTTACTTTTTAAATTATTATTATTTTTTTTAGATTATTATTTTTTTTTTTTCTACTTTTTTCTGGCATTTTCAGGCAAAAGAAAAAATAATCATGAAGGCAGTAAAAACATATGCATGAATAATAATTATTGTTTTTTCTGCAGGTCTTTTTGTGTCCTCCTTGATCATCAGACAACTTCATCACCGCAGCTTCTCACATGTTGTAGGGGCGAGGTGAGTTAGTCTTTGTGTTTGACATATTACAGCTGATCTATTGCACTGTGCTCAGCTTGTTATCATTAGGATAACAGTACATGTGATAAGTTCTACATGCTTTGTCAACAAGAGACCAGCCCAGAGACATTGTGTGTGTGTGTGTGTTTGGCATCATTATCTAATTTATGTTACCCAAATATTTTTAAAAGCAAACTCAAGACTTACCTTTTTAGTCTTGCTCAAATTTATTTATTTATTTATTTATTTATTTATTATCTAGCTCAAATTATAGTCACTTTTATTCTATTTTGATTTATTTATGTACTTATTTATTTATTTTTTTAAAGTATGGCTTATTTTATTTTAATGGTTTAATATTTTAGTGTTTTATTATCTTAGAAATTTATTTTATTTTGGTGATTTTAATTTCCTGTGTTGAGTTTTAACATCTTATTTTACCTCTAGTGTTTCCTCATTAAGATATCATGAGTGTTTCCTCAGTTCCTTCTGCAATTAATTTTTTATTGTATTTATTTATTTATTTATCTATTTTATTTTTATTGTCTTTATTATTATTTTTGCATATATTGTGTTCTTAACCTCAGGATTGTGGGGTGGTTTGGGGCCAGGCTCAGGTTGGGATTAGGATTGGGGGTCCTTGTTTATATCTTTTTCTTAATTGATTCTATTTTAAGTTGTTTTTATGTCCAGCACTTTGTGTTGTATGAAAAGTGCTTTCTAAATAAAGTCTGATTTCTTGATAATATTACTTGGGTTATTACAAAATAAACAGTGGGTCTTTACAGCCTTCTAATTGTCCCCCTCCTCCTCTTATCTCCCGCTCTTGCAGGTTCAGTAAAGCATGGCGGATGCTAAGAGTAAATCGAAGCCTTCGTCCAAATCAAAGAAACGTAAAGCTGCGTCTCCGAGCGTCACAGGGATAAGGCCGGACGGTCGAATCAAGATTGGAAAAGCGATTTCAAGGTGGAACACTCTGAAAGCAACGATGGGACTGAAAAGTAACACAGAGATGGCCCTGCATCTTCTGCATGTGTGAGTTGACCTCTCACAGCTTCTTGTGTTGTTGACTTTCAGCGGCCAACAGTTTGAATGATCTCATCGTGTCCTGCTGATTGTGTGTCTGCACCTTCCTCTGCTCTGTCGCTGTACTCGTGTCTCCATAAGGCCTTCTTTACTTTGCATGCTTCATAAGACCTTTAATCATGAGTGTGAGAATCACTATGAGCTCTCTGAACAGTGCGGTGAGGTCACACTGACATTTATTTTGCGAGTCTGACCTGGTGGCTGTGTTTGACAGAAATCTTCTGACCTTCGAGGTGCGTCAGTCACACAGTTCAGCTGTCAAACTTTGTAAACCATCAAGATGACGTCTGAGACCTCCGACGTCATCAGTCGAGTGACATTCTGCCTTTGACACGCTCCGACACTTTGCATGGAGTGCGTTCACTGAAGTGAAACGAGCGTCAGAGCTTCAGTATCATCCACCCTCTCCTCTCAGGGAGACTCTGGGTTCACTTTGCAGGCCTCCTAACCTTCATGTCTATTCAGAGCAGATCTTCACCTTCTGTCTGTGTGTGTGTGTGTGTGAATGGAAGCAGCATTGGCAGGTTACCCTCCAGGTCAGCATCCTCTGGATCCAGTGATGAAAGGATGAAGTTTTCACAATCTGAAGTAAGAATCCAAATCAGAGCAAGTCATGTGGATGTGCTCACATCTCCATCGTACGCCTGCATGTGTAGTTTATTATGTGTGTGTGTGTGTGTGTGTGTGTGTGTGTGTGTGTGTGTGTGTGTGTGCAGGTGCAGACTCTGATCCAGCAGGAGGTTCAAACTGCAGAGAAAAAGAAAGAGACCAAGCTGCAGAGTGTGATGGAGAGCATCCAGCAGCTGGATCATGAGGTGGACTACGAGAGCTCCATCAAGAAACTGGAGGTCGGTGAAAATCTCAAGTTTAGTGTTTCCACTTCTCCTTAAACCCTTTAATCTGTACGGACTCCATCATAACTTCCCTCTTCACTCGACACATTTACTGCCTGCTTTGTTCTTTTCTTTAATTTCCTTCCCTTCTTACTGAATCCCTTCATTTCATAATTACATGGGGCTGTTTGAAAATCAGTCTCCTGGCCTTCTCGGTTCCCTCTCCTGCCTCGGCTCTCTCCTGCTTGATCTGAAAAGCATCCATCCTGCAGCCGTCCAGCGTCCTCCTTTGTTTGATATGTTCATAACTCTTAAAGATAAAGAAGCTGAATGCATCAAATCTTCACTGGGTGTTCTTCTCTCTCTCTCTCAGTATAAGATCAACAAACTGACGAGGAGAGCAGGAGCAGCTTTCACTCACATATCCACGACAGAGGACGTTGGAATCATCAGGTGTGTGGAGCGGGGGTCAGAGTTCATCAGATTCATTCACACTCAGTTATTCCTGACGTTTAATTTGATGTCTGATTCTGCAGGTCACGCTCTGAGGCTGAGACCATGGACGCTGCAACACAGAGTAAGAGCTCAGCATCAGAAATACTTTATGTATCCCAGAGGGAAATTCAGTCATCACAGTTGCTCTAAACACAATAAGTTATACAAATACAATAACAAGCTTTAAGGAGCCTAGGACTCCTTAACATGTATACACAGGTTCTTTAAAATCAGGTTTGAGCAGAGTCACAAAGAGGTCAGACTCAGATTTATTAAAAAGACAAAAATAAAACCCCTCAGCCCCAAAGTCTTTAGGATGGTCCCACTCCTTAGCCGTCCTCCTGAAGCTGGTCGTCATCGTCTTCCACAGTCCCTTAAGGAAGGTAAAACCACAGTCAGACACTTCCAACTTAAATTGATTCCTCTGACCCAAATCAGTCCAGTCACAATTCAACCAACCATATAAGGATTAGTAAGGAATAACACACACACACACGCTCTGAGCACAGCAGCTTCACTAGGATCCTTACATTCTTATGTTCAATTGTTAAATCAAAAAAACCACACTACACTGCATGCACAATTATTAGGCACGTGAGTATTTTTGTGAATATGTTAAAAACTATGTTAACAGTCGTTCTCAAATTTGTCAAGAAGTCAGATAGTGAATATATGTCTTCAACTGTGTGGCTTTTCAAAGTACGTCGGCTGTGTTTTCAAATAAATGCAGAATCTGCAGAAATGAGCGTGCCAAATTATAATGCAAGTTGGTGATAAGAGCATATAACTTGTGAAAATTAAGAACTAGGCACCATTTTTAAATATTCTGTTGATTGAAAATAATAATATTTACTACACCTGTTTTCAAACTTCAACAAAAACAACTGTTTTCTTTACATTTGTATACAAAATAAAACTGTGAATGTCTTTGAAACATTTCAAATCTAAAGCGTTTCTCAAATGTCCAATATAACCTCCTTTCTTTCAGTGAGGGTCAGAGGTCAGAGGTCACTGGTAAACTGATTTAGAGAGGTTTCTGCTGACTTCTCTGCTGACTCTGTGAGCTGCACCTTGTATGGCTTTCCAAAGATTCTCTTTGAGCTGTATTTCTTGCCATTACTGTAAATTATCTCCTTTATTATCGACCACAAGTTCTCAGTCGGGTTGAGATCGGGTGAGCAGGCAGGCCAGTTTGTGCCTAATAATTGTGCATGCAGTGTATTGTTAGGTTGTAGACTAGGGTCTGGGAATAATGTCTATTTAGTTCTAAAAACACACCAGCATTAAAGAGCAAACCACCATAAAAGGCCTTAAAAAAACCCTTAAAATCAACTAAAACCCACAAAGATAAAAGAACGAAACAGGGGTGCAAAGCTGTGCAGAAGTCCTTCAACCCTTTTAAAACAGTGCCCAAGAAACAGAGTTTGATAGAACATCATGTGAGGGTATTTCACTGAGAGAGGGGTGCATCGTGATCACACCCCTCTGCCAACCAGTGTCACTTTCCCTCAAGTCCGTACACTTCAGACTGTATCACCAGACTGTAACAGGCTGCATGCACGGTTGGCACATGTGCACAGGATGGAATATTTATATTTATATTATTTATACTAATGAATATTTGCATGTGTGTGTGTGGAACTACAAAAGTCAATGAATGCATTTCTCTTCCTCAGCAGACGTATGGAGTCCAGGCTGGGCGGCTGAGAGAGGAAAGAGTTTAAAAATGATGGTAAACATGAAGTCCATGTTTCTGTGTTTCTAAAATCACCCTTTAAAAAATCCGGTGTCTCTCTGTGTGTAAACATGGAGGTTAAAGCTCATCCACCCTTTCTCTGCAGGAGAACACAAAAGAGGTTCTGAAGAGGATCCAAGCAGAGAAGGAAGGTGAGCCGGTTTAAAGTTAGACGTGTTTAATGTGTTTAATGTGTTTAATGTAGCCTCTGTTGTCCTTTCAGCGTGAAGAGAGACAAAGTGACACAGTAATCTGTTCTAATGACCCACATTAAGCTCTCAGAGTCAGTCAGAACATGAATAAATAACCACCGCTCCTCTTCTTTCACTCCTTCCTGTCCCTTTCTCCCGTCCTTGTCATGGTGGATAATTCGTGTTAAGCTCTGACGGCTGCCGTGAAAGATTTAAGTGAAGAGCTCCCTCCTCCTGTTCTCACTCCGTATGACTCTTCTCCCAGTCAGGTAGGAAGCTTCACAAAGAACTACAAGCTGCTCGAGCAAACAAAGACTGCTTCAGTGTTTCTTTAACTTCTGCCGTCTTGAGTTCATCCCAGTCGTTTGTTTCTGCTGTGAATCTTTGCAGAGGGAGTCGGAGGAGGCCGTTGAGTTTGTGCAGTTTGAGCAGCAGAATGCCGGGAGGGTGAAGATGGAACGATTATCTCCTGTGGAGAGTAACGGCTCCAAACACACACACTCAGAGCAGGTAACACGCTAACACACAGAACACCTTCACATGACCGTTTATAGATCAGACTAACTTCTCCTCACTCCTCTCCTAACCCAAGGACAACCTGCAGTATCCTCCTCTACCTGCCACCACCTTCCCCTCCACCCTGAGCATGGCAGCGACCTCCTACAACATCCCACAGAGAGTGCACGTCCGGCTGGCCCTCATCAGGAACCCGCCCGGCCTCTCGGTGCTTTGGAACGTGGAGGAGGAAGACCCGTGTGCTCCACCCATGAAGAAGTACAGGTAAGACGCTGCTGCAGAGGGCGAGGGAGGGTTAGACACAATACACAGATTGACAGAGAGAGACTCGAAATGAAGGGTGTGTTCAATCAATCAATCAATCAATCAATCAATCAATCAATAGATAAATAAATTAAATGAAATGACATAAATAAAAAGTGACTAAAATTTTAACTAGATAATAAATGAATAAATGAATAAATAAATAATTAAATAAATAAAATAAAATAAAAGTGACTAACATTTGAAGTAGATAATAAATGAATAAATAAAACAATAAATAAATAAATAAATAAAACAATAAATAAATAAATAAAACAATAAATAAATAAAACAATAAATAAAACAATAAATAAATAAATAAAACAATAAATAAAACAATAAATAAATAAATAAATAAAATAAAAGTGACTAACATTTGAAGTAGATAATAAATGAATAAATAAATAAATAAAACAATAAATAAATAAATAAATAAATAAAACAATAAATAAATAAATAAAACAATAAACAAATAAAACAATAAATAAAACAATAAATAAATAAATAAATAAATAAATAAATAAATAAATAAATAAAATAAAAGTGACTAAAGTTTGAACTAGATAATAAATAAATAAATAAAACAATAAATAAATAAATAAATAAAACAATAAATAAATAAATAAATAAAACAATAAATAAAACAATAAATAAATAAATAAATAAAATAAAAGTGACTAACATTTGAACTAGATCATAAATAAATAAATAGATAAATAAATAAATAAAGTAAGGTGAGATAAAACTGTTATAAGAATAAAACTCAGTTAAAAGCAAGACTAAAAAGACTAAATGATAGAGGTATCTACATTGCATCATTTTTTAGCTCTATTTGGAGGACAAAGCTAGCCTGCTGCTCAATTCACAAGAAAGAATAAAAACAGACACCAAGGTAAACGCAAGATCGATTCAATGGCAACACAATAAGCAGAATAAAAGAGTAAAAATATTAAATAATTGAGTAAAGACAGTAAGGGAAAACAAGAAACAATAAGAGCGGTGTAGTTGTGCACCAAGTGAAGACAAAAGAGTTCATTAGAGTTCATGAAATGTTAATAAATACCTGTAGACTCTGTCAGCGGGGAATTCTGAATTAAAGTGTTCATTCATTTAGAATAGGGAAATAGTTTTAAAGCTGGAAGAGTTTCATGAACTAAACCCTGAATGTTGTGGTCACCTGAGGCCGCTGGAGATCCAGGGGCTGACAACATCTGGCTCTAACGGATTAGTTCTGCCATCATCACTCTGCTCCTCCACCGCCTCCTGCTGCACCGCTGCTGTTCATGAACATCACCACCAGATGGCAGCAGAGTTCAGAAATCAAACATGTGTTCTCCCTCTCTCTGCAGGATCTACATCACCATGGAGAAAGTTAAAGGCAGCGGCGTTTTCAGCGACTGGAACGTCCTCGGAGAGGTGCAGGCCGACCGTCTGCCCATGTGCGTCCTGATCAGCAAGTACAAGCCCGGACACAAGCTGTGTGTGGCCGTGGTGGGCGAGGACAAGTTCAGCAGGTTTGGACCCTACAGTGAGATTGTGACTGCTGCCTTACCTGACTAACTCCAGGTGAAGGGGAGGAGACACAAGCTGTTACCTGAAGGTTTGATTCATGCCACGCACTCGTTTAAAGTCCCTCTGTTGTTTTAAAGAGGTTGACATGAAGTATTTTGGAGGACAGAATGGGATCGGACCATACAAGTGTTACTGCCTCCGTGGTGCCCTGAAGTCAGATGTGAATCACCTGTTTGTTTATTCTGCCTCCACTGTTACAAAAAAAGTACTGGTATTTTTTTAAGAAGATAATAAATCTGTTTTTATTTAAATGTAATCTCTCTCCCATTTTTCAGTTCGGACTCTTGTGAGTTTTAAAAACTTAAACATGAAGCTTCAACACATCTGTGTTTCTGCACAGTTTCATAAAATGATCAAACACACTGCAGAAACTCAAATCTTAAAGAGTGTATCAGTCTCATTTATACCCAAAATGTTTCATTACACTTCATAAAAGTCAAGTCTACCTGAAAAGCCCAGAAATAAAACATCTAATGAGATGTGACATGAGCTAAAAACCAGTCCTGATTGCTTGTAATGAGAAGAAATATCAGAGAATGCAGAAAGCTGAATTTTCTTGATACTCATGGAGAGCAAGTCAGAGCTTTATAATAAGACTAATTCTGGACTTTCCTGAGTTTAGTGTCCGTATAAAAAATCAAGCTACTTATCAACGTGACTCACATCGAGTCTCTCAGCCGGATGCATCCCTCATAAACGTCTTTAGACCATCATTAAATATCTGATGAGGATATTTTGAAATCTTAATAAAAACTAAACTAGTTTGCATTCCCAGGAACTCCCTCTGTGTTTCAACAGCTGTGTAAACTCCACAAACACTGACACGTTCAGCTGAAGGTCTCCAGCTTACAGGGTCACTTTGAAAACCGGAACACCGGGAGGAGAGACGCATTCACGGTGGGCTGAGAGAAGACTACTGTTACAAGCTGCTAAATCAAGAGAATCACAGCTTCTTCTTTTGAAAAGTACACACATACAAAAAAGATAGAACAAATAAAAACTAATGAAAGAAAGAGAAATCAAGAGAATCACAGATGTGTGTGATGTTATTGTGGACGGAGGGAGGAATAAAAACACTGAGGTTAATCTACCAATCAGACACGTTCAGGATTGCAGGCCCCGCCCCCTGAAAGTCCCAGGACCTTTGAAAAGTACTACCCCCTAGCAGGGGCTTTTTAGGGGGGAGATTATCTACCCTGAACTAAATATAGACCCTGGGTCCACCAGTCGAAACACACATAGTTCTCCTAAATAGGAACATTTTTAACCCTTGAAGAATTGTATGCAGTCTTTGATCCTCATCCTTGTGTTGCAGGTAATTGAGTGCAATGAAACACAGGTATGACCCTGATTAACCCCTGGATGTGAGGTCACTTGTGATAGTATAGCTTTGGAGGATCTTTGATTTTAACCTCAGTTTGGTGAGCTGGAAAAAGTCCTTGATGTTATCCCTGTGCATGCGGCCTGATTTGAACCCCTGAATTTCATTTCATTTATTATTTAAAAGGACCGTGCATATTAATTAACACTTCTGTAAATATGCCAGAGTTAGCCAAAAGGCTAGTTTACATCTGTAGTCCTTGCCAGATGTTAAAAAGATCAAGATTAAACAAAGATAAAATAGAGGTAAAATGAAATCAAAATAAGAAGGTAGAGGAGAAAACCAAAACACAAACAACAAACAACAAAGAGAAGAAAAATGTGAGGTAATAAGTTATAATGATACAAGGGATCTACCAATCAGACACGTTCAGCATTGCAGGCCCCGCCCCCCAAAAGTCCCAGGATCTTTGAAAAGTACTACCTCAACTAGAAGGGGCTTTTTAGAGGGGAGATTATCTACCCCTGAACTAAATTTAGACCCTGGGTCCACCGGTTGAAACGCATATAGTTCCTGGGTAAAGTTCCTCCAGTTGAAAAACGCCTATATTGCCAATTTGAAGTTGCATTTTTGGGGCATTTTCACCTTTTATTGGATAGCACAGCTGAAGAGAGACAGGATATGTGGAGAGCAGAGAGCAGGGGAGACATGCAGGAAATCGTCAGGGCCAAGAGTCAAACTAATGGCTGTTGCAATGAGATCTATAATATCTGTATATGGGGCAAGCTAAAACCTTAAACTGCCCCAATTGGATTTATTGTGGATGCAGGATGGACATGTTGCAAACACAGATATCATATAGAACCAGCAGAGCAGCAGCTAGACGATGGAGCAGTGAGTTCTAGCTGATCTGCTTTCATTAAAGCCTCATGTGAGGAGTTTTTTAGCTGGTTATGAAAGACAGAAATTTACATAGATGCCTTCAAGACTGACTATTCTTACATTGAAGCCTGTGAGCACTGTGAGGGGGAAGGTGTCAGACATGAGGATCGACAGCACGCTGAATAACAAGCTTTTTGAGTGATTGGTCTGACAGTTTAAAGAAACACTGAATGCATGAACAGGAGGACCCTCAGCAGAGAGAGACGTATCATCACTAATGCTTCTGATAACTTCATGTCGTTATCACCCAACAGGACGGTCTCCTGCTCGTCTCAGATCGTGTCTTTGGAGTTCCTCTCCCTCCTGCAGGCTGGAACACATCACTCAGCTGAGACAGAGCGTGTACCAGTTTAGTCCGCTTCAGTCAGGCTCATTTTGATATTACGCCGTGTACGGAGGAGTGGGAGCTGAACTGTAAAGGGAGTCATTAGACCCACAATGAACGCTCGCTTCCATGCATCAGCATTCGTCTTTGCACTGTGTGTGTGTCTCCCTTCCAGCAGCAGGACACAGCGGAGACACACAGCTGAGTGATTGGCCTCCTAAGACCACTTAAAAAACACACACCCCTCATTCCCACTGACACACACACCACGGGTCACACACGGCGTCCTAATTAGAGCTGACAGCGGAGGGAGAGGGAGCTTATGAAAAGGAGGCGAGGAAAAGATGGTGCAGAGAAGCCTGATGGAAAAAAAGAAAAGGAGAGGTGGAGCGGAGATGTGATTAGGGAGCAAATGTGTTCTTTAAAGTTTGAAAGTGAAGTGTCTGCAGAACAGTGACCTGCTTCTCCAGTCCCCTTCCTCTTGTAAAAAGGGAAAGTGTTTCAGGAATGTTAATGCTCTCACAAAGGGGTGCAGGAGAGTGATCCTCTTGTCATCTCAATTCTGGGAGATTTTACACTTAACTCCGCTCCATTAAACTCTTAAATATATAGAAAACTCTGAACCTCTTAATATTCTCCACACCTCGTCTTGTTCTGCATTGAACTCTGCAGCTCGGCTGGTACCTGTATTTCCTCTCGTAGGAGAGAGAGAGCACGGATATAACCAGGATGATGGATGCAGACATGGCATGCTTACAAGAGGGAGCATGTTCACAGTTTTTAAGGCCAATATAAAACATGAAACATGCAGGTTCACTCGGAGGCAAGCAAGGACTGCATTAGGACTCAGATAGCTAGAGTCTACAGAGTGTATTCAGTTTAGCATAACGTGTGTTCACCTGCATGTACGGTCACACGCCGTCAGCTACAACTCCTGCCAGGATAGAGAAACTACAGATCAATCAGACTTTATTTATACAATGACATTGTAACACAAAGCTCTGTACATAAAAACAACTTCAATAGAATAATAAGAAAAGATATAAAAACGAGACCCAGCCTAATCCCAACCCGACCCAAACCCATCCCACAATCCTAAACTTAAGAGCACA
>NC_048291.1:28360717-28378408 GCF_009762535.1 Notolabrus celidotus
GCTGAGACCATGGACGCTGCAACACAGAGTAAGAGCCCAGAGTCAGAAATACTTTATTTATCCCAGGGGTGAAATTCAGTCATCGCAGTTGCTCTAAACACAATAAGTTATACAAATACAATAACAAGCTTTAAGGAGCCTAGGACTCCTTCAAATGTATACACAGGTTCTTTAAAATCAGGTTAGAGCAGAGTCACAAAGAGGTCAGACTCAGATTTATTAAAAAGACAAAAATAAAACCCCTCAGCCCCAAAGTCTTTAGGATGGTCCCACTCCTTAGCCGTCCTCCTGAAGCTGGTCGTCATCGTCTTCCACAGTCCCTTAAGGAAGGTAAAACCACAGTCAGACACTTCCAACTTAAAATGATTCCTCTGACCCAAATCAGTCCAGTCACAATTCAACCAACCATATAAGGATTAGTAAGGAATAACACACACACACACGCTCTGAGCACAGCAGCTTCACTAGGATCCTTACATTCTTATGTTCAATAGTTAAATCAACAAACCACACTACACTGCGTGCACAATTATTAGGCACGTGAGTATTTTTGTGGATATGTTAAAAACTATGTTAAAGGTGACATATCACGCTTTTTTCATCAACATATATTGGTCTAAGAGGTCCCCAAAACATGTCTTTAAAGTTTATGCTCAAAAAAACACTTTGAAATCAGATTTTGGTCTGCCTGAAAAGTCCTCTTCTTCAGCCCTCCTCAGAACACTCTGTTTTCCCTCTGACCACGCCCCCTCAGGAAGTGGATGTGCCTCGGCTGTCCAGCACGTTGATCTAATGTTTACATGTTGGCTGAATATACACGGCTGCTCACAGACCCGCGTTACTTCAACCCTCTGAATCTGATCCAGAATCTGATCCTGACGGAGAGGCGCCTGCAGCAGGACCTTTCTGAACCATTGGTCACAGATTTAGTGTTTCTTGTTGTTTTATTTGTCAGCATGTAGACGTGTGTCTTGGTACACAGCTACGAACATATAGCTATGTGGCTATGCTAATTAGTGCTAGCACTTATCCATGACAAATAAAAATCATCCACTAGATCTTCAAATCTGCAGACGTGGGGAGTCAAAGCGACCTTTGTGTTTATTAAGACAGCCTACAACTAGCATGCCTCCCTCCTAAGCTCCTTGTTAGCACACATTTGTGCAGGTAATGAAAAACAGAGGAGGGATTCAGTATTATTTTATACAGTCTATGGGCTGAACAAGCTCCGAGCTCTGACTCCGTGACAGACCAGATATTGTTGTGACGTAACAAAAACACTGAAGTCTGAAACGGCTCGTTTCACACACATTTACAGAAAGGTGGAGAAATCAGAACAGGGGCAGAATGGATTTTTTTCATTCTCGGGGGGGTTTGTAGACATGCCAGGGAAACATATTTCAGGTAAAGAACCATTAAAAAGTCAATTTTGCATGATATGTCACCTTTAACAGTCGTTCTCAAATTTGTCAAGAAGTCAGATAGTGAATATATTTCTTCAACTGTGTGGTTAAAATGATGCTTTTCAAATCACGTCGGCTGTATTTTTAAATCAATGCAGAATCTGCAGAAATGAGCGTGCCAAATTTTTATGCAAGTTGGTGATAAGAGCATATAACTTGTGAAGATTAAGAACTAGGCACCATTTTAAATATTCTGTTGATTGAAAATAATATTTACTACAACTGTTTTCAAACTTCAACAAAAACAACTGTTTTCTTTACATTTGTATACAAAATAAAACTGTTAATGTCTTTGAAACATTTCAAATCTAAAGTGTTTCTCAAATGTCCAATATGACCTCCTTTTCTTTCAGTGAGGGTCAGAGGTCAGAGGTCACTGGTAAACTGATTTAGTGAGGTTTCTGATGACTTCTCTGCTGACTCTGTGAGCTGCACCTTGTATAGCTTTCCAAAGATTCTCTTTGAGCTGTATTTCTTGCCATTACTGTAAATGATCTTCTTTATTATCGACCACAAGTTCTCAGTCGGGTTGAGATCGGGTGAGCAGGCAGGCCAGTTTGTGCCTAATAATTGTGCATGCAGTGTATTGTTAGGTTGTAGACTAGGGTCTGGGAATAATCTCTATTTAGTTCTAAAAACACACCAGCATTAAAGAGCAAACCACCATAAAAGGCCTTAAAAAAAACCTTAAAATCAACTAAAACCCACAAAGTTAAAAGAACGAAACAGGGGTGCAAAGCTGTGCAAAAGTCCTTCAACCCTTTTAAAACAGTGCCTGAGAAACAGAGTTTGATAGAACATAATGTGAGGGTACTTAACTGAGAGAGGGGTGCATCGCGATCACACCCCTCTGCCAACCAGTGTCACTTTCCCTCAAGTCCGTACACTTGAGACTGTATCACCAGACTGTAACAGGCTGCATGCACGGTTGGCACATGTGCATCGAAAGGAATATTTATATTTATATTATTTATACTAATGAATATTTGCATGTGTGTGTGTGTGTGTGGAACTACAAAAGTCAATGAATGCATTTCTCTTCCTCAGCAGACGTATGGAGTCCAGGCTGGGCGGCTGAGAGAGGAAAGAGTTTAAAAATGATGGTAAATATGAAGTCCATGTTTCTGTATTTTTAAAATCACCCTTTAAAAAGTCTGGTGTCTCTCTGTGTGTAAACATTGAGGTTAAAGCTCATCCATGCTTTCTCTGCAGGAGAACACAAAAGAGGTTCTGAAGAGGATCCAAGCAGAGAAGGAAGGTGAGCCGGTTTTAAAGTTAGACGTGTTAAATGTGTTTAATGTGTTTAATGTAGCCTCTGTTGTCCTTTCAGCGTGAAGAGAGACAAAGTGACACAGTAATCTGTTCTAATGACCCACATTAAGCTCTCAGAGTCAGTCAGAACATGAATAAATAACCACCGCTCTTCTTCTTTCACTCCTTCCTGTCCCTTTCTCCCGTCCTTGTCATGGTGGATAATTCGTGTTAAGCTCTGACGGCTGCCGTGAAAGATTTAAGTGAAGAGCTCCCTCCTCCTGTTCTCACTCCGTATGACTCTTCTCCAAATCAGGTAGGAAGCTTCACAAAGAACTACAAGCTGCTCGAGCAAACAAAGACTGCTTCAGTGTTTCTTTAACTTCTGCCGTCTTGAGTTCATCCCAGTCGTTTGTTTCTGCTGTGAATCTTTGCAGACAGAGTCGGAGCAGGCCGTTGAGTTTGTGCAGTTTGAGCAGCAGAATGCCGGGAGGGTGAAGATGGAACGATTATCTCCTGTGGAGAGTAACAGCTCCAAACACACACACTCTGAGCAGGTAACACGCTAACACACAGAACACCTTCACATGACCGTTTATAGATCAGACTAACTTCTCCTCACTCCTCTTCTAACCCAAGGACAACCTGCAGTATCCTCCTCTACCTGCCACCACCTTCCCCTCCACCCTGAGCATGGCAGCGACCTCCTACAACATCCCACAGAGAGTGCACGTCCGGCTGGCCCTCATCAGGAACCCGCCCGGCCTCTCGGTGCTCTGGAACGTGGAGGAGGAAGACCCGTGTGCTCCACCCATGAAGAAGTACAGGTAAGACGCTGCTGCAGAGGGCGAGGGAGGGTTAGACACAATACACAGATTGACAGAGAGAGACTCGAAATGAAGGGTGTGTTCAATCAATCAATCAATCAATCAATCAATCAATCAATCAATCAATCAATCAATCAATCAATCAATCAATCAATCAATCAATCAATCAATCAATAAATAGATAAATAAATTAAATGGAATGACATAAATAAAAAGTGACTAAAATTTTAACTAGATAATAAATGAATAAATGAATAAATAAATAATTAAATAAATAAAATAAAATAAAAGTGACTAACATTTGAAGTAGATAATAAATGAATAAATAAAACAATAAATAAATAAATAAATAAAACAATAAATAAATAAATAAAACAATAAATAAATAAAACAATAAATAAAACAATAAATAAATAAATAAAACAATAAATAAAACAATAAATAAAAAAATAAATAAAATAAAAGTGACTAACATTTGAAGTAGATAATAAATGAATAAATAAAACAATAAATAAATAAATAAATAAAACAATAAATAAATAAATAAAACAATAAATAAATAAAACAATAAATAAAACAATAAATAAATAAATAAAACAATAAATAAAACAATAAATAAATAAATAAATAAAATAAAAGTGACTAACATTTGAAGTAGATAATAAATGAATAAATAAATAAATAAATAAATAAATAAATAAATAAATAAATAAAACAATAAATAAATAAATAAATAAAACAATAAATAAATAAATAAAACAAAAGTGACTAAAGTTTGAACTAGATAATAAATAAATAAATAAAACAATAAATAAATAAAACAATAAATAAATAAATAAATAAATAAATAAATAAATAAATAAAATAAAAGTGACTAAAGTTTGAACTAGATAATAAATAAATAAATAAAACAATAAATAAATAAATAAATAAAACAATAAATAAATAAATAAATAAAACAATAAATAAAACAATAAATAAATAAATAAATAAAATAAAAGTGACTAACATTTGAACTAGATCATAAATAAATAAATAGATAAATAAATAAATAAAGTAAGGTGAGATAAAACTGTTATAAGAATAAAACTCAGTTAAAAGCAAGACTAAAAAGACTAAATGATAGAGGTATCTACATTGCATCATTTTTTAGCTCTATTTGGAGGACAAAGCTAGCCTGCTGCTCAATTCACAAGAAAGAATAAAAACAGACACCAAGGTAAACGCAAGATCGATTCAATAGCAACACAATAAGCAGAATAAAAGAGTAAAAATATTAAATAATTGAGTAAAGACAGTAAGGGAAAACAAGAAACAATAAGAGCGGTGTAGTTGTGCACCAAGTGAAGACAAAAGAGTTCATTAGAGTTCATGAAATGTTGATAAATACCTGTAAACTCTGTCAGCGGGGAATTCTGAATCAAAGTGTTCATTCATTTAGAATAGAGAAATAGTTTTTAAAGCTGGAAGAGTTTCATGAACTAAACCCTGAATGTTGGGGTCACCTGAGGCCGCTGGAGATCCAGGGGCTGACAACATCTGGCTCTAATGGATTAGTTCTGCCATCATCACTCTGCTCCTCCACCGTCTCCTGCTGCACCGCTGCTGTTCATGAACATCACCACCAGATGGCAGCAGAGTTCAGAAATCAAACGTGTTCTCTCTCTCTCTCTCTCTCTCTCTCTCTCTCTCTCTCTGCAGGATCTACATCACCATGGAGAAAGTTAAAGGCAGCGGCGTTTTCAGCGACTGGAACGTCCTCGGTGAGGTGCAGGCCGACCGTCTGCCCATGTGCGTCCTGATCAGCAAGTACAAGCCCGGACACAAGCTGTGTGTGGCCGTGGTGGGCGAGGACAAGTTCAGCAGGTTTGGACCCTACAGTGAGATTGTGACTGCTGCCTTACCTGACTAACTCCAGGTGAAGGGGAGGAGACACAAGCTGTTACCTGAAGGTTTGATTCATGCCACGCACTCGTTTAAAGTCCCTCTGTTGTTTTAAAGAGGTTGACATGAAGTATTTTGGAGGACAGAATGGGATCGGACCATACAAGCATTACTGCCTCCGTGGTGCCCTGAAGTCAGATGTGAATCACCTGTTTGTTTATTCTGCCTCCACTGTTACAAAAAAAGTACTGGTATTTTTTTAAGAAGATAATAAATCTGTTTTTATTTAAATGTAATCTCTCTCCCATTTTTCAGTTCGGACTCTTGTGAGTTTTAAAAACTTAAACATGAAGCTTCAACACATCTGTGTTTCTGCACAGTTTCATAAAATGATCAAACACACTGCAGAAACTCAAATCTTAAAGAGTGTATCAGTCTCATTTATACCCAAAATGTTTCATTACACTTCATAAAAGTCAAGTCTACCTGAAAAGCCCAGAAATAAAACATCTAATGAGATGTGACATGAGCTAAAAACCAGTCCTGATTGCTTGTAATGAGAAGAAATATCAGAGAATGCAGAAAGCTGAATTTTCTTGATACTCATGGAGAGCAAGTCAGAGCTTTATAATAAGACTAATTCTGGACTTTCCTGAGTTTAGTGTCCGTATAAAAAATCAAGCTACTTATCAACGTGACTCACATCGAGTCTCTCAGCCGGATGCATCCCTCATAAACGTCTTTAGACCATCATTAAATATCTGATGAGGATATTTTGAAATCTTAATAAAAACTAAACTAGTTTGCATTCCCAGGAACTCCCTCTGTGTTTCAACAGCTGTGTAAACTCCACAAACACTGACACGTTCAGCTGAAGGTCTCCAGCTTACAGGGTCACTTTGAAAACCGGAACACCGGGAGGAGAGACGCATTCACGGTGGGCTGAGAGAAGACTACTGTTACAAGCTGCTAAATCAAGAGAATCACAGCTTCTTCTTTTGAAAAGTACACACACATACAAAAAAGATAGAACAAATAAAAACTAATGAAAGAAAGAGAAATCAAGAGAATCACAGATGTGTGTGATGTTATTGTGGACGGAGGGAGGAATAAAAACACTGAGGTTAATCTACCAATCAGACACGTTCAGGATTGCAGGCCCCGCCCCCTGAAAGTCCCAGGACCTTTGAAAAGTACTACCCCCTAGCAGGGGCTTTTTAGGGGGGAGATTATCTACCCTGAACTAAATATAGACCCTGGGTCCACCAGTCGAAACACACATAGTTCTCCTAAATAGGAACATTTTTAACCCTTGAAGAATTGTATGCAGTCTTTGATCCTCATCCTTGTGTTGCAGGTAATTGAGTGCAATGAAACACAGGTATGACCCTGATTAACCCCTGGATGTGAGGTCACTTGTGATAGTATAGCTTTGGAGGATCTTTGATTTTAACCTCAGTTTGGTGAGCTGGAAAAAGTCCTTGATGTTATCCCTGTGCATGCGGCCTGATTTGAACCCCTGAATTTCATTTCATTTATTATTTAAAAGGACCGTGCATATTAATTAACACTTCTGTAAATATGCCAGAGTTAGCCAAAAGGCTAGTTTACATCTGTAGTCCTTGCCAGATGTTAAAAAGATCAAGATTAAACAAAGATAAAATAGAGTAAAATGAAATCAAAATAAGAAGGTAGAGGAGAAACCAAAACACAAACAAACAAACAACAAAGAGAAGAAAAATGTGAGGTAATAAGTTATAATGATACAAGGGATCTACCAATCAGACACGTTCAGCATTGCAGGCCCCGCCCCCCAAAAGTCCCAGGATCTTTGAAAAGTACTACCTCAACTAGAAGGGGCTTTTTAGAGGGGAGATTATCTACCCCTGAACTAAATTTAGACCCTGGGTCCACCGGTTGAAACGCATATAGTTCCTGGGTAAAGTTCCTCCAGTTGAAAAACGCCTATATTGCCAATTTGAAGTTGCATTTTTGGGGCATTTTCACCTTTTATTGGATAGCACAGCTGAAGAGAGACAGGATATGTGGAGAGCAGAGAGCAGGGGAGACATGCAGGAAATCGTCAGGGCCAAGAGTCAAACTAATGGCTGTTGCAATGAGATCTATAATATGTGTATATGGGGCAAGCTAAAACCTTAAACTGCCCCAATTGGACATGTTGCAAACACAGATATCATGTAAAACCAGCAGAGCAGCAGCTAGACGATGGAGCAGTGAGTTATAGCTGATCTGCTTTCATATGAGGAGTTTTTTAGCTGGTTATGAAAGACAGAAATTTACATAGATGCCTTCAAGACTGACTATTCTTACATTAAAGCCTGTGAGCACTGTGAGGGGGAAGGTGTCAGACATGAGGATCGACAGCACGCTGAATAACAAGCTTTTTGAGTGATTGGTCTGACAGTTTAAAGAAACACTGAATGCATGAACAGGAGGACCCTCAGCAGAGAGAGACGTATCATCACTAATGCTTCTGATAACTTCATGTCGTTATCGCCCAACAGGACGGTCTCCTGCTCGTCTCAGATCGTGTCTTTGGAGTTCCTCTCCCTCCTGCAGGCTGGAACACATCACTCAGCCGAGACAGAGCGTGTACCAGTTTAGTCCGCTTCAGTCAGGCTCATTTTGATATTACGCCGCGTACGGAGGAGTGGGAGCTGAACTGTAAAGGGAGTCATTAGTCCCACAATGAACGCTCGCTCCATGCATCAGCATTCGTCTTTGCATGTGTGTGTGTCTCCCTTCCACGCAGCAGGACACAGCGGAGACACACAGCTGAGTGATTGGCCTCCTAAGACCACTTAAAAAACACACACCCTCATTCCCACTGACACACACACCACGGGCACACACGGCGTCCTAATTAGAGCTGACAGCGGAGGAGAGGGAGCTTATGAAAAGGAGGCGAGGAAAAGATGGTGCAGAGAAGCCTGATGGAAAAAAGAAAAGGAGAGGTGGAGCGGAGATGTGATTAGGGAGCAAATGTGTTCTTTAAAGTTTGAAAGTGAAGTGTCTGCAGAACAGTGACCTGCTTCTCCAGTCCCCTTCCTCTTGTAAAAAGGAAAGTGTTTCAGGAATGTTAATGCTCTCACAAAGGGGTGCAGGAGAGTGATCCTCTTGTCATCTCAATTCTGGGAGATTTTACACTTAACTCCGCTCCATTAAACTCTTAAATATATAGAAAACTCTGAACCTCTTAATATTCTCCACACCTCGTCTTGTTCTGCATTGAACTCTGCAGCTCGGCTTGTACCTGCATGTCCTCTCGTAGGAGAGAGAGAGCACGGATATAACCAGGATGATGGATGCAGACATGGCACATTTACAAGATAGAGCATGTTCACAGTTTTTAAGGCCAATATAAAACATGAAACATGCAGGTTCACTCTGAGGCAAGCAAGGACTGCATTAGGACTCGGATAGCTAGAGTCTACAGAGTGTATTCAGTTTAGCATAATGTGTGTTCACCTGCATGTACGGTCACACACCGTCTTCTTCAGCTACAGCTCCTGCCAGGATAGAGACACTACAGATCAATCAATCAGACTTTATTTATACAATGACATTTTAACACAAAGCTCTGTACATAAAAACAACTTCAAATAGAATACATTGAGAAAAAGATATAAAAAAGAGACCCCATCCTAATCCCAACCCGACCCCAAACCCATCCCACAATCCTAAACTTAAGAGCACAATAAATGCAACAATAATAATAATAACAATAACAATACAAATAAATGAATGAAAATTAAATGTTATTTTTAAGTGTTAAAACTCAACACAGGAAATTAAACTCGTCAAAATAGAATACATTTCTAAGATAATAAAACACTAAAATATTAAGCCATTAAAAGAAAATAAGATGCTAGACTTAAAAAATAAATAAATACAGAAATAAATTAAATAGAATAAAAGTGACTAAAATTTAAGCTACATAATAAATACATAAATAAATGAATAAATAAATAAAGTGACAAAAATTTTAACTAGAAAATGAATAAAAAATAAATAAAAATAAATGAATAAATAAATAAATAAAGTGACTAAAATTTGAACTATATAATAAATAAATAAATGAATAAACAAATAAATAACTAAGTAAATAAATAAATAATGTGACTCAAATTTAAACTAGATAATAAATGAATAAATAAATAAATGAATGAATAAATAAATAAATAAATAAATAAATAAATGAATAAATAAATAGATAAATAAAGTGACTAAAATTTAAACTAGATAATAAATAAATAAATAAATAAATACATAAATGAATAAATAAATAAATAAATAAATAAAGTGACTAAAATTTGAACTAGATAATAAATAAATAAATAAATAAATAAATAAATAAATAAATAAATAAAGTGACCAGAATTTGAACTAGATAATAAATAAATAAATGAATAAATAAATAAATAAATAAAGTGACTAAAATTTAAACTAGATAATAAATAAATAAATGAATAAATAAATAAATAAATAAATAAAGTGACCAGAATTTGAACTAGATAATAAATAAATAAATGAATAAATAAATAAATAAATAAATGAATAAATAAATAAATAATGTGACTAAAATTTAAACTAGATAATAAATAGATAAATATATATATAAATAAATAAATGAATAAATGAATAAATGAATAAATGAATAAATGAATAAATGAATAAATAAATAAATAATGTGACTAAAATTTGAACTAGATAATAAATAGATAAATGAATAAATAAATAAATAAATGAATAAAATAAATAAAAAGTGACAAAATTTTGATCTAGATAATAAATAAATAAATAAATAAATAAATAAATAAATAAATAAATAAATAAATAAATAAATAAAGTAAGGGGAAATGAAACTGTTATAAGAATGAATGAAACTCAGTTAAAAGATTGTGTGTTTCACTTTAAAGCAGAGCGACACGTTGGATATGTAGAAGAACCATCCAGGACTAACTTTAACATCTGTCCAGGATGCACCCAAAGTGAGAGGCCATGTTGAGCAGTTCATACTCATTAAACTTTCACATGAAGCTTAACAAGAATCAATTATCTCCAAAAAAGAAACACCTGACAGATGACGGACCGAATGGGTCTTGTGTCATGTGAACTGTTGGTGATAACAGTGGCGTGCACCACATGCTTAAACCGTCAGCGGTTTGATTCCTGTACGCTGTCATTCTGTAAAGTGAGAGGAGATGGATCTGCTGCTCGGCCCGGGCTCAGAGGTCTGCAGCTTCAGGGAGGTGGACAGAAGCTTTAATCACCTGGCAGATCAAGGAGTCGGTGCGCTGTCTGAAAAACAGACGGATTTATGCTGCAATCTGGAGAAAGTGGAGCGCGCTCAAACAGCATGCCTAAGAGACAGCGCTCTATCATTGTTTGAAGATTCCCCATCATTCATTTAACCTGAAGGCTGGACGTCGTGATGCATTCTCACCTTCGGCTTTATTTCCCATCAGTGAGGGCAGAAGTAAGAAGGCTGGATCTGCTGAGACCTTAATAATTATGTCAGGATATCATTGTTATAATTAAAATCTGGAGCTGGGATGTTGGGATGTGCAGTATGTGAGTCTGGAACACCTTTATATCAGGATGTAAGGATCTTTTATCCTCCCTCCTTAAACCCTGTGAAGGAAAACATGGATTCATATAATGATGGTACTGAAAAGAAGATGAATATCTTCTGTGTGGTCCTTTCTGTGTTCCCTCTGAGCTCTGGTGGGTAAAATGTGCCTCTCTGTGTGTGTAAGTGAGTGGTGGGTGGGAGCTTAAAATCTCAGTGTGACGGCATTAAAGCAGTTTGTGGAGCCTCCTGTCAGCTCGGTGACTCACATCAGGATCGTCCCCTCTGCTGCTGCTGCTGCTGCTTTTGTCTTCTTATGTTCCCACCTGATTCTCTTCAGCTGACGGCAGAGTCTGTGTCTTATTAGAGGAAATCACTCTAAGGTGCATGGACACAGTTAAGAGGTAAACGTAGGTGTGCATGCAAAGGTTTGACATACATGTGGAGAGAAAGACAAGGGGGATAACATCAACCAACCTTGTGTGGACACTAGAGACATCATTTATGTATTTATGGATCTACCAGTCACATACTGAAGCCTGGTTTACACCGCTGCACCGTAGCTCCATGAATCCTTGTGCCTAACCTGAAGCCTACATACATGGCCTGGCGTGCAACCCCCTCAAAAATGCAACTACGGGTCAAAACGATGCAGACTGCAGATCTTCCAACGTCTCCTCTCTTTTCTTCTTTGCACTATTTGCAGAATGATCAACTGCTGCTCAACATTTATCAGCTCCAACTTCAACATCATACGCTCAGAGTCACCATGGGTTTCCTGTGCACAAACATAGCAGCAGTATGTCTAGCATGGAACTTGCACTGCTGACAAGAGTTTGCAGATTGACACAGATACACAAGTGCAGTTGCAAGAAACAGTATGTGAACCCTTTGGAATTACCTGATTTCTGCATAAATTGGTCATAAAATGTGCTCTTATCTTCAGCTAGGTCACAACAATAGACAAACACAGTCTGCTTAAACTAACACCACAAAAAAAGCATAGATTTTCATGTTTTATTGACCACAGCATGTACACATTCACAGTGCAGGAAGGACAAAGTATGTGAACCCTGAGGCTAATGACTCCTCTAAGAGCTAATTTGAGTCTGAAGTCTGCCTACCTGGAGTCTGATCTATATGAAGAGATTGGTGGGGTTGGTTCTAAAGCTGACCTACGCTATAAAAAAAAAAAACACATACCAGTTTTGAGTTTGCTATACTCAAGAAGAATTGCCTGATGTGAGCCATGCCTCGCACAATAGAGCTCTCAGAAGACCTATGATTAAGAATTGTTGAGAGCACATTTTATGACCAATTTATGCAGCAATCAAGGGTTCACATACTGTTTCTTGCAACTGTATGAAGTGCTTCTGAAAGCATCAGTCACCAGCATCAATGCAGAGGTATAAACCAGGCTGTAGGTGGAACTGAAGCATCGCCAGTTCTCTGCGTTCCTTTTGTTCGAATGTTTTCAGCTTGCTGCAAATTTTCTGGAAGCTAACAGGAGCACACCAGTTGTTGTAGTTCCTCTTGAAATCATGGGGTCAGTGAAACCAGCAATCAATCCCTCAAAGAAGATCCTTCAAATACAGCTCCATCTTAACCTCACAGGTGAACAGGTACTTCCAGGTCCCAGGAGGGAGTTCTCTTCCTAAAAGCACGGGTCCATTTTTAATCCATGTCATCATTACACAACTACATTAACTGTTCATCCACCCTGCTGAGTTTTTAAGATGTAAAAACACTTCCTACATGTCAGTACTTCATTAAAATCTTGAGTTAAACACACTTATTTAACATTTCAACATCCTGCGATCACAGATTTACGTCTCTACCATCAGATCTTTACATTCCTATACATCATAAATTGTATTTGACACTCTCCCACATCCCAGATTATCTTCTTCCTCATGAAATAAAAGCCTCCCCCACAGAGATATCAGCCTTCAGATTTAAAACAGGCACATGCCATCTCTCCATCCGTCTGTTTGATGGACATTTGGACCGACAGCCAGTTGAAAGGATACAGCTCCATCTCCAAGGCCCTGCTGCACTACATCCTTCACATCACTGCAGCTGCAGTTCCCCTGTGCTCCACTAGAGGGGGCTGTGTAATAGTAAATCACGTTCAAGGCCAAGCACTGGTGCACTAATGCTGGTTTATTGTGTTTACTGGTTTTTGTATAATCACCATTCCAAGGCTTGTCCTTCGCATTTACCGACCTTTATCATTAACAGATGTGCGCTCACATCCCCCTCTCTTCAGTCTCCCGTGAAATACCAAGGAGAGCTCTGTGGAAATATCAGCTCTGATGCTTCTCCTCTGAAAGAATCAAGCTCAATTTGGAGAACAAACCTCCAAGCTTTGAAATTGTTTTAATGTGGAAACGGTTTGATAATATCTGGAGGACGCAGGGACCTTGAAGAGAGATGAACACCCACAAACGCACAGGTTTGGATGTGAGTGTCGCTTAGCGTCTGCTTCAGCAAAGGCAGAACCAAACCCTTCACACTTAACTTCAGTCACCTTCTGCTCGGGCTCATTTATGCACATTATTCATTCATATTCAAATGCAGCATATGTTGCAGAGGTCAGGGCAAATCAACAGTTTAGGAGGCTTAATAATAAAAGTTACACAGGGGAGCGTGTTCCTCCCTGGAGGTTAAGAAACTGCAGGATACGGAACAGCAGGCTGATCAAACAATGTACTTTAACACCAATAAAAGACGTGCACAGAGTGCAGGAACTTTTTCATAGCTCTAGGTACTGTACAGACCCTTACACTCCACACTGCAGGAACTATGGACCATGTTAGTTCCTTGATCCCTGTTTAGAGGAACCTTTTAGCCCCGGCTTCAGAGTAAGTACTCTACCTGCACATGAGGGACTTTGAGTGACGTAGGCGAACACAGGAGCAGATTCAGGACCACCAAACACAGTTTTTACATCTCACTTTAATCATGAAATATCTGTAAATAACAGTGAAATTATAAAAAGCCATGACAGGGAGATACAATGTGATTTGGACCCTGCAAAGCATGATACGCCAGCTCACTACACTGAGTTTCCACCACACAGCGAAGATGCAAAACTCAGACAAGACTGCAAACACAACAAGCGCTGCACTCTCATTATTCAATATCTTGTTGTTAGTTTTCCTGGTGTTGTATTTCATTTGTACTCATCTTCCAAAGTTTCTTGATCCACCTTCATGTCTGTATAAAGTCCTTTTAGTGTTTCCTGTTTTATTTTGAAGTTCTTGCTCTCTGTGTGTCTGTTGTAGTTTCACTTCCTGTCCTTGTGTCTTGATTGCACCTTGATTATTGTCACCTGTCTCGTGTCACACCTGTGTTGATTACCATCTGTGTTTCCTTGCTTTGTGGTCACACCTGTCCCTGCTCTGCTCCTCGTGGCCCTCCCTGTGATGTTGGATTTTATGTTTTGGACTTTGAAGTTAGTTTTCAGTCTTTTGATTTATTTTTGTCTGCACCTGTTGGATCTTCTCTCTTGTGGATAGCATTTCCTCATAAAGTCTACAGAGCTGTTTGGTCTGAAAGCACCTGAAGGTAAGTGCATGTGGCTTTGGGTGCTATGCAAGTCCCATAAGAGCACACCATAGACTGTATAAATAATGGATGTAGTATCCGTGATGTCACCCATCTGTTTCTGAAGCACTGTTTTGAGGCCAATCGTAGGCTGCAGCCATATTGGAAATGTTGAACTCAACATAACTGCTGTCGAGCGATTATGGCGTAAAGAGGCGGGCTTTGAGCCTCCTCGCCAACTACAGTGTTCCCACCTGTCAGTCAAGTTAGAATAATTCCACCCTCATACAGTGTGTGCTGATCAAGAAATGAGCTATCCAGACTACACTCGTCTTTTGAACCAGGCTGTAAACATGTTTATTTCTGCTGTAAAGATCGGCTTCTTTGAATGGGTGTGTATGTGGTTTCCAGTGTTTCTGCAGCCAGCCTCTAGTGGACACTCAATGAACTGCAGTTTTTAACATTGGCTTCAGTTCTGGTGGCCGGAGTTTGCCGCTTGGAACACACGAGAGACAGATCGAACTGTGCCGTCTGCACGATTATTTACTAACCAGGCTTTACTTTGCAAGGCAAGAAGTCTGCATGATTAACAAGTTAATGCTGCATTAATCTATCAGGCTATATGAAAAAGAAGAAGCCTCGTGTATTAGGCTAACAACACAATACTAACAGGATTCATAAGAAATGTCCCATTCTGGACACGTACATCACTAGCACAGGGCTCAATCTGTTCACACGCCACACTATATTTCACACGCACAATAATTCGTGCACCAGCTAATCAAAAAGAAAGAAAGGAATATAGCTACCCAACAGCCAATCAAAAAATAGCATGACTGTATCCGGGTAAAACAACGCAACAACGTTACGTACCAAAGAAAAGGATGCACGCGCAATTCAGACTGACTGCAGATTAGAAGACAAGAAGACACCCCCCCCAGAGGTCTACCTGTACCCCCCTCAAAACTAGTGAGCCCTGCTAGCATGTTGGACACTTTGAGGACCTGGATTAAGGTCGGCCATATTCTTCATTTCAAACCACCTCAGTGAGATTATGAGGGGTCATCCCTATGTTCCCACATTTCTTGAACATTTCAAAGGGGACATATCACGCTTTTTTCATCAATATATATTGGTCTAAGAGGTCCCAAAAACAAGTCTTTAAAGTTTATGCTCAAAAAAACACTTTGAAATCAGATTTTGGTCTGCCTGAAAAGCCCTCTTCTTCAGTCCTCCTCAGAACACTCTGTTTTCTCTCTGACCACGCCCCCTCCGGAAGTGGATGTGCCTCGGCTCTCCAGCACGTTGATCTAATGTTTACATGTTGGCTGAATATACACGGCTGCTCAGAGATCACGTTACTTCAACCCTCTGAATCTGATCCAGAATCTGATCCTGACGGAGAGGCGCCTGTAGCAGGACCTTTCTGAACCATTGGTCATAGATTTAGTGTTTCTTGTTGTTTTATTTATCAGTATGTAGACGTGTGTCTTGGTACACAGCTACCAACATGTAGCCATGTGGCTATGCTAACTAGCGCTAGCACTTATCCATGATAAATAAAAATCATCCACTAGATCTTCAAATCTGCAGACGTGGGGAGTCAAACCGACCTCTGCCAGAAAGGCAGCGGGACCTTTCTGAAGGATTGGTCACAGATTCTGTGTTACTTGTTATTTTATTTGTCAGTATGTCGACGTGTGTCTTGGTACACAGCTACAGCTACAGCTACAGCTACAGCTACAGCTACAGCTACAGCTACAGCTACAGCTACAGCTACAGCTACAGCTATGAACATATAGCTATGTGGCTATGCTAATTAGCGCTAGCACTTATCCATGACAAATAAAAATCATCCACTAGATCTTCAAATCTGCAGACGTGGGGAGTAAAACTGACCTTTGTGTTTATTAAGACAGCCTACAACTAGCATGCCTCCCTCCTAAGCTCCTTGTTAGCACACATTTGTGCAGGTATTGAAAAACGGAGGAGGGATTCAGTATTATTTTATACAGTCTATGGGCTGAACAAGCTCCGAGCTCTGACTCCGTGACAGACCGGATATTGTTGTTACGTAACAAAAACACTGAAGTCTGAAACGGCTGGTTTCACACACATTTACAGAAAGGTGGAGAAATCAGAACAGGGGCAGAATGGATTTTTTTCATTCTCGGGGGGTTTGTAGACATGCCAGGGAAACATATTTCAGGTAAAGAACCATTAAAAAGTCCATTTTGCATGATATGTCACCTTTAAAATAAAGCCTTGTGTTCCTACATTTCCCTTCAATTTAAGCCCGATTCTCCCAGAAGGTTTTTTGGAAGCACTTTATAGTAAATGAAAGAATGAATGAGTCATTTTATTACAGGAATCATCACAATCATAATCATTACAAGAAAAAATTAAATATGCAGATTGAAAAAGGGTTTCGGCTGAAACAGAGAGCACCAGATTTAGCTAAAAGCTACATTCCATCTGTAGTCCATTGCTACTGGATAACATGTTGGGTGTTATTGGCTACCAAATTGGGAGAAAGAGGGATAAAATCTGATACATGAAAAAGGAAATGTAGGAACAAAGGCACGCTCCTGATTCTGATAGCCTAGCTTAGCGATTACAATAAGTAAAGTCCAGCTTTGTTAGTCTGAGGTTTCTGTCTCATAAATCTAAATGAAAATGAACAAAAGAAACAAACTACAGATGTGATTCTGCCACCGGTGTTGTTGGAACAGTTCACACTTTTCCAGCATCATTACTGTGAATGAAATAATTGGACACACAACGTACACACACTGAATCCACCGCCGCACACGTCGCTGGCTGTAGCTGCACCTGTTTCACTCATTAGTTTGTTTTTTGCTGTTTGCAGCAGTTATTTTTTATTGGCACCAGACTGTCACACCAAGCTGCCTGAGGTTGAACATCTGCTCCATCAGAGCTCTCCAGTCTGAGAGCAGGTTTTGGAGTTAATGCATTCAAGTTTTAGGATTTATGATATTTTAGAATCTTCAGACCCGTCCGGTCCAAAGATGTTCACTTCTTCCAAATCGTCACATCACAGCGGGAGGAAGACGTCAGAGATGGTTGTTGTTGAGTACAGCTCAGCTCTATCTTCTCTCTCTCT